>NC_084627.1:3035869-3150869 GCF_033978795.1 Nerophis ophidion
AGTTTGTTTACATGCATAACTTTCTCCGACCTTCTAAGACGTGATTTATGCCACTTTTTTTTCTGTCTCATTTTGTCCACCAAACTTTTAACGTTGTGCATGAATGCACAAAGGTGAGTTTTGTTGATGTTATTGACTTATGTCGAGTGTTAACCAGACATATTTGGTCACTGCAAGCTAATAGATGCTATCATGCTATTTAGGCTAGCTGTATGTACATATTGCATTACTATGCCTCATTTGTAGCTATATTTGAGC
The DNA here is from genome assembly GCF_033978795.1 of Nerophis ophidion. Lineage (NCBI taxonomy): Eukaryota > Metazoa > Chordata > Actinopteri > Syngnathiformes > Syngnathidae > Nerophis > Nerophis ophidion. Next base: position 3,036,128 of record NC_084627.1, read on the forward strand.
TCATTTAGTTTCCTTTAAGTCCTCATAATTCAATTTATATCTCATGACACACTATCTGTATGTAATATGGCTTTTAATTTTTTGTGGCTCCAGAAAGATTTGTCTTTGTATTTTTGGCCCAATATGGCTCTTTCAACATTTTGGGTTGCCGACCCCTGATCTAGAAGATGGAAAGTGTAGCTGCCATTATGATGTGCAGTGATGTTTTCTAATGACCGGAAGTTTTCAACCATACTAAGTCTTTCAATGTTTGGAATCTGCGCTTATGGATGATATACCAGTTACTATGGTCATCTAATTAGTTACTATGGTAATCTAATTAGTTACTATGGTCATCTAATTAGCTACTATGGTCATCTACATCACAGCAGCTCAGACGAGCCACCAAGCAGTGTGGGCAGGAAGCGTTTCCACAGACGCGGAAGGAGATTTTCACAACAATGTTCGAAAGCTTAGTGATATACCAGATACATCAGATTGTAGGTGGGTTTATTTTGTACCCTTCGTGTTCATATTTAATAAATAAATGATAAATGGGTTGTACTTGTATAGCGCTTTTCTACCTTCAAGGTACTCAAAGCGCTTTGACACTACTTCCACATTTACCCATTCACACACACATTCACACACTGATGGAGGGAGCTGCCATGCAAGGCGCTAACCAGCACCCATCAGGAGCAAGGGTGAAATGTCTTGCTCAGGACACAACGGACGTGACGAGGTTGGTACTAGGTGGGGATTGAACCAGGGACCCTCGGGTTGCGCACGGCCACTCTACCACTGCGCCACGCCGTTCCCATATTTCACTGTTTGTTGCATTTTTGTTGCGTTTCACTTGATTGTAAAATATATCGTTGGGAAGGGGGCCTGACATTCATATTTTGTCAATATTCAGTATTTTATCCTTCATAGAAAAATGAAAAATTTCATTACGTTTTTTAAGGCGGTTTGTTATAACGTCTTTAGCATTTAATCAGATATTATTGTGAGGTGTTGTATTAGTGTTCATAAAAATAGATATACCGACCCCCAGACACATTTGTAGATCTCTAAATGTGGCCCCCGGGTCACAATAATAGCCCAGGCCTGATCTATAGATTCACTACACACACACAAAGAAACATTTCAATATTCCATCCATCCATTTTCTACCGTTTGTCCCTTTTTGGGGTCGCGGTGGATCGCTGGAGCCTATCTCACCTGCATTCGGGCGGAAGGCGGCGTACACCCTGGACAAGTCGCCACCTCATCGCAGGGCCAACACAGATAGATAGTCAACATTCACACTCATTCGCCAATCTAGTGTTGCCAATCAACCTATCCCCAGGTGCTTGTTTTTGGAGGTGGGAGGAAGCCGGAGTACCTGAAGGCAACCCACGCGGTCACGACGAGAACATGCTAACTCCACACAGAAAGATCCCGAGCCCGGGATTGAACCCAGGACTACTCCGGACCTTCGTATTGTAAGGCAGATGCACTAACCCGTCTACCACCGTGCTGCCCTATTTCAATGGTTTGCACTTCAATCTCCAAACATAGCCCAAAGACTTCCACACCTCAGAGACAATCGTCAGCACCCTGCTGCTTCCCTTCCTTCCTTCCCCAGAGGAAATAAAACCGCCCGGGCTGGTATTGTAAATTTATTGGAGAAGCTGGGTGGCAGCTTTTATGAATGAATTCATGCTACCAGCGCTGTAATTAAAAGGGTCTGAGGCGGTCCAGTGATCACGCTTAAAAACCTATTCAAAGTGCCGACAAAGACGTTCTAATTAGGCCGACACACAAAGAAAGATGGAGTAGTGTCGGGCTGACGTTCAAAAGCCTACAAAAGCCAGCAGCTACAAACACCCGCCAATACAGTCCACCAACTGGGGTCCACTCAAATGAGGTCTACTGACTATCCTTATTTTGGCACATTCTCAATAAAGGATGTAGATATAATGGAACTATAGTATTACATCTGTTACATGTCTACACAACAGCTTCATTATCGTGGTCACATTTTTACTTGATAGAAAGGTGATTCCTTCACAACAGACTGCTTCTATAGAGCAAGATAGATAAATATTTTGATTTATATTACAAGACCAAGTCCTAAAGTGGCGAAGGTTTTGAAAAGCTCGCAACAGTTGACAGGAGGAAGTGTTTATTAAAAATGCGTTAAAGGTGAGGCACTTGTTGACATACTTGCCAACCCTCCCGGATTTTCCGGGGGACTCCCGTAATTCAGCGCCTCTCCCGAAAACCTCCCAGGACAAATTTTCTCCCTAAAAATCCCCTTGAAATTCAGGCGGAGCTAGAGGTCACGCCCCCTCCAGCACCATGCGGACCTGAGTGAGGACAGCCTGTTTTCACGTCCGCTTTCCCACAACATAAACAGCATGTCTGCCCAATGACGTTATAGCTGTAGAATGTTCGACGGCGAGTTCTTGGTGTCTTATGTGGGTTTACTGTTAGGCAGCTTCATTAACGTCCTCCCAGCCCGGTAACAACACACAACAACAGCAGTCACGTTTTCGTCTACCGTAAAGCAGTTCGTCTGCCATAAACAGCAATGTTCTGACACTCTTAAACAGGACAATACCGCCATCTACTGTACATGCATATGTGACAATAACATCTATGGCTTTTAGAGAGTGCAGTGCACAACTGCGCACACAACAAGGAGACGAAGCAGTAGAACGAGGAAGATACAGCCGTGGCGACGCCGATGACGAGAAAGATGAAGAAATACGCTTATAAGTTCCAAGCTGCAGCTGCGATTGGTCCCGGATAGCTCCCGGGAAGAACTAGTGGACTACCAAGTGCTTGGCAGTGAAGATCTTCCTCAGGAAGCAAAGATTGGCCGGTTTTGGGCCATGCTAGGGAGAGATGGAAGATTCCAGACTCTAGTGCATTTGATGAAAGCACTTTTGTGCGTGCCACACAGCAATGCATCATCAGAGAGGGTGTTCAGCATGGTTAGAAAAATAGTGACAGAGAATAGAACAAGGATGGACGATTCAACCCTTAACTCAACAATGAGTAGATGAGGGTTATCATCTACTCATTATCTGTATACTCTAGCCTTTAAATAGACCTCCTTTTTAGACCAGTTGATCTGCCGCTTCTTTTCTTTTTTCTCCTATGTCCCCCCTTCCCTTGTGGAGGGGGTCCGGTCCGATGACCATGGATGAAGTACTGGCTGTCCAGAGTCGAGACCCAGGATGGACCGCTCGTCGGGACCCAGGATGGACCGCTCGCCTGTGTATCGGTTGGGGACATCTCTACGCTGCTGATCCGCCTCCGCTTGAGATGGTTTCCTGTGGACGGGACTCTCCCTGCTGTCTTGGATCCGCTTTGAACTGAACTCTCGCGGCTGTGTTGGAGCCACTATGGATTGAACTTTCACAGTATCATGTTAGACCCGCTCGACATCCATTGCTTTCGGTCCCCTAGAGGGAGGGGGTTGCCCACATATGAGGTCCTCTCCAAGGTTTCTCATAGTGAGCATTGTCACTGGCGTCCCACTGGATGTGAATTCTCCCTGCCCACTGGGTGTGAGTTTTCCTTGCCCTTTTGTGGGTTCTTCCGAGGATGTTGTAGTCGTAATGATTTGTGCAGTCCTTTGAGACATTTGTGATTTGGGGCTATATAAATAAACATTGATTGATTGATTGATTCTTTGGTCAAAATGTTACATACCGTATTTCCTTGAATTGCCGCCGGGTGTGTGTATATGTGTAAATAAATGAATACTGAAATTCAAATATTTATTTTATATATATATATATATATATATATATATATATAGCTAGAATTCACTGAAAGTGAAGTATTTATATATATGAAATACTTGACTTGGTGAATTCTAGCTGTAAATATACTCCTCTTAACCACGCCCCCAACCACGCCCCCCACTCCACCTCCCGAAATCGGAGGTTTCAAGGTTGGCAAGTATGCTTGTTGATAAAAGGTGCTGATTGGGAAATGTGAGAAATTTAGCAACAGGGACAACGGATGCAGCTGCACAAGCCCCAAACCTGCCAGGGGAGGATTTCCAGAGCATCTATGAGAGCAAAATAAGGCCCATCTGGGAGAGCTGTAATGCTGGTAAACACCGTGGCTACAGCAGCTCTCCTGTAAAGCTGACACATGGGCCTGTAATTCATGTAATCGAGGCAGGGGGGTTCTGCAGTGCTGCTTGTCACACTCACTTAGACTCATCACTTTGTTCCTTGCCCAAAGTCACACTCTTCATTATCAAAGCAGTCTAGCAAAAGGTCCAAGTTCACCTAGAAAGTTGCAGACTAAAAATGTGAACAATTCTGCATTGTAAAAACAGAGTTGGAAAATTATAAATAAAACAGCATTAAGCCCTTTTCCAACGCAGAAACTTTCACGGCACGCAAAGGCAGTGCCTCTAAGGTTTATTGGCGCTCTGGACTTCTCCCAACGTCCGTGTACCACTCCGTACGGCGGAGTTTTAAAAAGTCATAAATGTTACTTTTTGAAACAGATACCGATAATTTTGAAAAAGATACCGATAATTTCCGATGTTACATTTTAAGGCATTTATCGACCGATAATATTGGCAGCCCGATATTATCGGGCATCTCTAATCTCAAGCAATATGCTTTCTCACCTGGAACACAAATCTGAGATGTAAAACCGTATTTCCTTGAATTGTATATAGTATGCGCCTGCCTAGAATTACTGCCGGGTCAAACTCGTTTTGCAAAATAATTAGCGCATGCTTAGTATTACCGCCGGCTCAAACTTGTTTTCCAAAATATTATTTTTATTAGCGCATGTCTAGAATTTCCGCCGGGTCAAACTCGTCACGTCACGAGTGACACTTCCCCTGTTATCATTTTCAAAATGGAGGAGGCTGATTTCAATGATTTGAAATCGCATAAAGGGAAGAAGATTAGTAGCTATTCAGTAGGCTTTAAGGTCCAAGCTATTGAATATGCTAAAAAGAACAATAAGCGGCTATGTTTTATTGTTATACCGTAGCTGCGTGTGTCAAATATGAGTCATCAAATGACTTCCGCCTCCTGGTGGTAGAGGGCGCTAGTGATCCTTCTTGCGACAACTCGGCTGCAGAAAAAGTGACAACAAGCAGCAAGAGAGAGGAGCGATCGTTTATTTTTTCCTCTCGCTTGCACTTTTAAGATGGAGGATTACATATCTAAAATAAAACAGTTTTCTAAACTGGACTTTCAATCGAAGCAGGAGGTAATAAAGGAAGATCTCCAACGAGACGGAGAGACTTTTAAAACTGAAGAAAGATAAGGAAGACTTCTATAAACAAGTTATCGATGCTTTTGATCAGAAGGAGCTGCGCATGGACTTCATTTATAAGTAAAGGTAAGACCATAATAACGTTTTTTTTATTAAATGTGCTTTTCATGATGGTATCCATATATCACACTCAAATTTATAAGCAGAGGCCTAAATTTACCGCTTGCCTTTGGTAAGCGCCGGGGTGAGAAGAGGTTTTAAAATAATTAGCGCATGCTTGCCTTTACCGCATGCCTTTGGTAAACGCCGGAGTGAGAAAAGGTTTTAAATTAATTAGCACCCTGGCGGCAATTCAAGGAAATACGGTATTTGTTTTATCTTTAATTATCCAACCATCCATCCATTTTCTACTGCTTATTCCCTTTTGAGGTCGCAGGGGGCGCTGGTGCCTATCTCAGTTACAATTATATTTAACTTTTTAAGCATACCTTTCGCTAAATCCCTTTTAGCATGTAGTTAAGTACAGCATCAGTGGAGAGTATCATTTAAATGCTTTGGAATAAGGTGAACTCACCCGTCGTTGGAGCAGGTCATGAACTCCTCCTTCATCTTGGGATGCCAGCAGCCGTCGTTCAGCATGGCAGTGTGGCCCTGAGAGGAGGAAAGTTGTTTGAAATTAGTAAATAGAAAAATATCTGTCGGGAATAATGCGAGCTGCTATACACAGAAACATTCCATTGGCTACTTTTTTAACCTTATGCAAACAAAAAAAGAATATATGAGGGTGTAAATTTCAGCTCAAGTTGTATTTGTATACGTAGCATGCGAATCCCCAAGCTGTATTAACTAAACAAATAAGATCATTTTATTATTGCTAAGGCAGAGGTCTTCAAGAGGGGTCCTTAGAAGCACTGCAGGGGGTTTGTGAAAATTATTTTCACATTGTTAATGTGGGATATTATTAGAGAAGTCCGATAACCGAAATTGTCCAAATCTTAGTTAGTGATTCCGATATCAATCGTGGAATTAACAAATTATTATGCCTAATTTTGTTGTGATGCCCCACTGAATGCATTAAACAATGTAACAAGGTTTTCCAAAATAAATCAACTCAAGTTATCGAAAAAAATGCCAACATGGCACTGCCATATTTATTATTGAAGTCACAAAGTGCATTATTTTTTTTTTAACATGCCTCAAAACTGCAGCTTGGAATTTGGGACCTGCTCTCCCGGAGAGAGCATGAGGAGGTTGAGGTGGGCGTTGGGGTGGCGGGAGGTGTATATTGTAGCGTCCCGAAAGAGTTAGTGCTGCAAGGGGTTCTGGGTATTTTTTCTGTTGTGTTTATGTTGTGTTCCGGTGCGGATGTTCTCCCGAAATGTGTTTGTCGTTCTTGTTTGGTGTGGGTTCACAGTGTGGCGCATATTTGTAACAGTGTTAAAGTTGTTTATACGGCCACCCTCAGTGTGACCTGTATGGCTGTTGACCAAGTATGCCTTGCATTCACTTGTGTGTGTGAAAAGCCGTAGATATTATGTGACTGGGCCGACAAGTAAAGGTAGTGCCTTTAAGGTTTATTGGCGCTCTATACTTTTCCCTATGTCCGTATACCACTCCGTACAGCGGCGTTTTAAAAAGTCAAAAATTTTACTTTTTGAAACCGATAGACGGTTTCCGATATTACATTTTAAAGCATTTATCGGTCGATAATATCGGCAGCCCGATATTATTGGACATCTCTAATGTTTATCATAGTTTTTCCTTAACTATGTCAATAAAGGGTTTGGTTCTAGAAGTGCTTTGAGATACTCTAATACAGGGGTGTCAAACTCATTTCAGATCAGGGGCCACATGGAGAAAAATCTACTCCGAAGTGGGCCGGACTGGTCAAATCATGGCATGATAACTTAAAAATAAAGACAACTTCAGATTGTTTTCTTTGTTTAAAAATACAACAAGCACATTCTGAATATGTACAAATCATAATTTTGGGGGTTTGTTCACACTTACATGTTGCGGTTAATAGTACTCCATTGTTATTTGTCGTTATTTATACTTTCTGAATAAATGATGTGATAATGTTCATCAGTCAACTCTTCGGTATTCATTTTCAATCTATCAAGATAAAAACATTATATTTAAATCTAAATACAGGATGTTATCTATTAGGGCTGCGAATCTTTGGGTGTGCCACGATTCGATTCAATATTGATTCTTGGGGTCGCGATTCCATTATAAATCGATTTTTTTTTTTTGATTCAACGCGATTTTCGATTCAAAAACGATATTTCTCCGATTCAAAACGATTCTGTATTCATTCAATACATAGGATTTCAGCAGGATCTACCCAAGTCTACTGATATGCTAGCAGAGTAGTAGATTTTTTTTTAAAAGCTTTTATAATTGTAAAGGACAATGTTTTATCAACTGATTGCAATAATGTAAATTTGTTTTAACTATTAAACGAACCAAAAATATGACTTATTTTATCTTTGTGAAAATCTTGGACACAGTGTGTTGTCAAGCTTATGAGATGCGATGCAAGTGTAAGCCACTGTGACACTTTTTTTTAATTTTTATAAATGTCTAATGATAATGTCAATGAGGGATTTTAATCACTGCTATGCTGAAATTATAACTAATATTGATACTGTTGTTGATGATAGTCATTTTTGTTTCACTACTTTTGGTTTGTTCTGTGTCGTGTTTGTGTCTCCTCTCAATTGCTCCGTTTATTGCAGTTCTGAGTGTTGTTGGGTCAGGTTTGGTTTTGGAATTGTATTGCACCGTTATGGTATTGCTGTGTATTGTTTTGTTGGATTGATAAAAAATTAAGAAATTAATGAAAATAAATCGATTAAAAAAAAAAGAATCGATTTTGAATCGCACAACGTGAGAATCGCGATTCAAATTCGAATCGATTTTTTCCCACACCCTTATTATTTATGTAGTTTGTTCATTTTCCTTGACTGTTGCACTAACAATCTAGACTCCAAACATCCCAGAATAAGCTAGTCCGGTTACTTTTAGACCTCTACCCCAGATCACACCTCAATCCAACCCACTTCTCCAAAGTGAGCTGGCTCAGGGTGGAGGACAGAGTAAAACAACTTGCACTGAGCCTAGTCTATAAAATCCGCTACACCTCCCTGATACCGAAGTACATGTCAAACTACTTCCTTAACGTAAATGACCGCCATAACCACAACACCAGGGGGAGCTCCACAAACCACGTTAAACCCAGATTCCGATCTAACAAAAGTCTTAACTCATTCTCTTTCTATGCCACATCAATGTGGAATGCACTCCCAACAGGTATAAAAGTAAGTCCATCTCTAATCCTCCTTCAAAACTGCTCTAAAACAACACCTCCAGGCAACTTCAACACTTTACTAATACCCTCCTCCATTCACATCCCATCTCCCCGGATTATAAACAACTCAAATGTACTTCTAATGTATATACTTGTTCTTATGCTATCTGAACTCACTATGTTCTCTGCTGGCTGTACATATCCTACTAAATAAGACCTACACTGTTTCACTGTCCACATTTCTCTGTTGATGCAATTGTTGATGACTGAAGTTCTGATATCAACCAAAGCTCCTCATCCCACCCCCCGGATTGTAAATAATGTAAATAATTCAATGTATATACTATGATGATTAACCTGTGTGATGACTGTATTATGCTGATAGTATATATTTGTACCATGAATTGATTAACGTGGACCCCGACTTAAAACAAGTTGAAAAACTTATTCGGGTGTTACCATTTAGTGGTCAATTGTACGGAATATGTACTGAACTGTGCAATCTACTAATAAAAGTATCAATCAATCAATCAATCAATCTAAAACATTATGTGCTTTGTTTATTTTTTACATACAGTATGTAAAAATGAGCATATGCTCATTGAAGGTGAGGCGCTGTGAATACTAATTGACTGTGCATGCAAGTACACTTGTTGCATCAAAGAGCGGAATGATCCTGTGTAGACTATGGCTGTTTAAAAACATGTCCGCTAGGAATTCTGCAAGATTAACGACCAAATTGGCCGTAAAAGAGTGTCAGTAGAGTGTATCTTTTTAGCCATTTCCTCAGCGGGAATTCCTCATAACAAATGACTCAAGCGGGAAAACAGACGACGAGCCCCCTCTTCTCTAAACCGTCAACCCACCCACTGTCAGGAAGCAGCGCGGAGAAGGATGAGGCGGCTCCTGGTGTTTTTATGGAGCGGGATGAAGCACACCACATCTGCGTGGATGTCACTGAACCCAAGTTTCAGCACTTAGGGACACCACTTACATCTCAATGGGCCTTGGTCCGCTCCACGGGTGGTGTTTAAATGCAGTGCAGCTGACACAGATGCTTGGTAACCAACCAACGCTTTATTAAACGCAGTGAAAACCCAAACATGGCAGATGAGTTAGCATCTGTCTTTGTAGTTGCAGGTGCAAGCCAGAGAGGCACGATGCTTGCACACAACAACAAACTGCTAGCTCCTGGCTGCACCTTGCTGCTATTATACATTGGCAGGGTTTCCCCACCAAAGCAGAACTAAAAACACCTGCAACGTATTCTGGGAAGCAGCACTCATGCGACTCAAAGACCAGCAAAATCAACAGGTGAAAGTCGATTCAATAATGATGGTGTTTACTGAGAGAAGTCCCAAAACATTGCAAACTAAAACCTAAACAAGGCTTCCCTGACCTGGCTGACAAGACACGCTTGCTATCATTCACCAGCTCGCCGAAGAAGCCACACATGACTTTTCGTTCAACTCGTCTTAATTATATGTACAGTCGCGATCAAAAGTTTACATACACTTGGGGCGGCATGGCGTAATGCAGGAGTGCCCATTACGTCGATCGCGAGCTACCAGTCGACCGCGGGGGGTGTTTCAGTCGATCTCGAGCCAGGCTTTTAAAAAAAAATAGACCTAAAAATTAGTGATCATCAATCTTCACCAAGACGTCACTTAAATGACATTCACGGTACCGGAGGGTCTTGTGAGATGACGCTGGCTGCTGCAAGATCATTATTATTAAAATATGACCGAGAGGAAGGCGAGAAACACTTTTTATTTCAACAGATTCTCGCGCCGTACCTTCCGTCAAAACTCTAAAGGCCGACTGCACATTTCCTATCTTCACAATAAAAGCCCTGCTTCATGCTGCCTGCGCTATCTAAATACAGAGTCTCGGAAAACTGGCATGCACAAGCGATCCCTCAGAAAGCTGGCGTGCACATCACTCTTATTTTGTTAGCGCAGGCAGCATGAAGCAGGGCTTTTATTGTGAAGATAGGAAACATGCAGTCGGTCTTTAGAGTTTTGACGGAAGGGACGGCGCGAAAGTCTGTTGAAATAAAAAGTGTTTCTCGCCTTCCTCTCCGTCATTTTTTCATAATAATGAACTGGCAGCAGCCAGCGTCATCTCACAAGACCCTCGGGTGCCGTGAATGTCAATCAAGCAAGCTACGGAATTTGCCGCCAATGTTTTTCTTGTAAAGTGTATGGAAGCTGGATGAATTAGATGCCAAAAAACAACCACTTTCATGTGGTATTGTACAGAAAGGGCAATTTTTTTTCTCCTCCATTTGAAAATGTGGGCGTTATCATCATTACTGTCTGATTCCAATCAATGCAAGTCATCAGAATCAGGTAATACACCAACTTATATTCTTGTCTTCGTGAAAGAAAGACATCTATATGTGTTACACATGCTTGTATTATCATTAAACACATTTAACTTGTTTACAAAAATGTCTCTTTCATAAATAAATAAACATAAATGATGTATATAAATGAGGTAGATCCCCTCGAGTTGGTCAATTGAAAAGTAGCTCGCCTGCAGAAAAAGTGTGGGCACCCCTGGCGTAATGGGTAGAGCGGCCGTGCCAGAAACCTGAGGGTTGCAGGTTCGCTTCCCACCTATGGACATCAAAGTCGCTGCCGTTGTGTCCTTGGGCAGGACACTTCACCCTTTGCCCCCGGTGCCGCTCACACCGGTGAATGAATGATGAATGAATGATTGGTGGTGGTCGGAGGGGCTGTAGCATTGTCCAGGGCAGCTGTGGCTACAAATGTAGCTTACCACCACCAGGTGTGAATGAATGATGGGTTCCCACTTCTCTGTGAGCGCTTTGAGTATATAACAATAGAAAAGCGCGATATGAATCTAATCCATTATTATTATTATTATTACTTGTAAAGAACATAATGTCATGGCTGTCTTGAGTTTCCAATACATTCTACAACTCTTTTTTTTTCTGATAGAGTAATTAGAGCACATATTTGTTGGTCACAAAAAACATTCATGAAGTTTGATTCTTTTATGTATTTATTATGGGTCCGCTGAAAATGTGAGCAAATTTGCTGGGTCAAAAGTATACATAGTACAATATTTGGTTAATATTTGGTTACATGTCCCTTGGCAAGTTTCACTGCAATAAGGTGCTTTTGGTAGCCATCCACAAGCTTCTGGCAAGCTTCTGTTTGAATTTCTGACCACTCCTCTTAACAAAATTGGTGCAGTTCAGCTAGACGTGTTGGTTTTCTGAACTTGTTTCTTCAGCATTGTCCACAAGTCTAAGTCAGGACTTTGGGAAGGTCGTTCTAAAACCTCAATTCTAGCCTGGTTTAGCCATTCCTTTACCCTGTTGGAACACCCAACAGGTGTTGGTCACAAAAAACATTCATGAAGTTTGGTTCTTTTATGTATTTATTATGGGTCCGCTGAAAATGTGAGCAAATTTGCTGGGTCAAAAGTATACATAGTACAATATTTGGTTAATATTTGGTTACATGTCCCTTGGCAAGTTTCACTGCAATAAGGCGCTTTTGGTTGCCATCCACAAGCTTCTGGCAAGCTTCTGTTTGAATTTCTGACCACTCCTCTTAACAAAATTGGTGCAGTTCAGCTAGACGTGTTGGTTTTCTGAACTTGTTTCTTCAGCATTGTCCACAAGTCTAAGTCAGGACTTTGGGAAGGTCGTTCTAAAACCTCAATTCTAGCCTGGTTTAGCCATTCCTTTACCCTGTTGGAACACCCAACAGGTGTTGGTCACAAAAAACATTCATGAAGTTTGGTTCTTTTATGTATTTATTATGGGTCCGCTGAAAATGTGAGCAAATTTGCTGGGTCAAAAGTATACATAGTACAATATTTGGTTAATATTTGGTTACATGTCCCTTGGCAAGTTTCACTGCAATAAGGCGCTTTTGGTTGCCATCCACAAGCTTCTGGCAAGCTTTTGTTTGAATTTCTGACCACTCCTCTAGACAAAATTGGTGCAGTTCAGCTAGACGTGTTGGTTTTCTGAACTTGTTTCTTCAGCATTGTCCACAAGTCTAAGTCAGGACTTTGGGAAGGTCGTTCTAAAACCTCAATTCTAGCCTGGTTTAGCCATTCCTTTACCCTGTTGGAACACCCAACAGGTGTTGGTCACAAAAAACATTCATGAAGTTTGGTTCTTTTATGAATTTATTATGGGTCTACTGATAATGTGAGCAAATCTGCTGGGTCAAAAGTATACATAATATAATATTTGGTTAATATTTTGTTGCATGTCCCTTGGCAAGTTTCACTGCAATAAGGTGCTTTTGGTTGCCATCCAAAGCTTCTGGCAAGCTTTTGTTTGAATTTCTGACCACTCCTCTAAACAAAATTGGTGCAGTTCAGCTAGACGTGTTGGTTTTCTGAACTTGTTTCTTCAGCATTGTCCACAAGTCTAAGTCAGGACTTTGGGAAGGTCGTTCTAAAACCTCAATTCTAGCCTGATTTAGCCATTCCTTTACCATTTTTGACGTGTGTTTGGGGTTATTGTCCAGTTAGAACACCCAACAGGTGTTGGTCACAAAAAACAATCTGCTGGGTCAAAAGTATACATAACATAATATTTGGTTACATGTCCCTTGGCAAGTTTCACTGCAATAAGGCGCTTTTGGTTGCCATCCACAAGCTTCTGGCAAGCTTCTGGTTAAATTTTTGACCACTCCTCTTGACAAGACTGGTACAGTTCTACGAAATGTGTTGGTTTTCTGACATGGGTTTGATTCTTCAGCATTGTCCACAAAGTCAGGATTTTGGGAAGGCCATTCTAAAACCCTAATTCTAGCCTTACTTAGCCATTCCTTTACCACTTTTGACGTGTGCTTGGAGTCCTGAAGTCAGATGAAACAAAACTTGAGCTGTTTGGCCACAATACCCAGCAATATGTTTGAAGAAGAAAAAGGTGAGGCCTTTAATCCCAGGTACACCATTCCCACCGTCAATCATGGTGGTGGTAGTATTATGCAATGGGTCTGTTTGGCTGCCAATGGAACGGGTGCTTTAAATGGGACGATAAAAAGGAGGATTACCTCCAAATTCTTCAGGACAACCTAAAATCATCAGCCTGGAGGTTGGGTATTGGGCGCAGCTGGGTATTCCAACAGGACAATTACCCCAAACACACATCAAAAGTGGTAAAGGAATGGGTAAATAAGGCTAGAATTAGGGTTTTAGAATGGCCTTCCATGGCAAAGTTGGTAGAGTGGCTGTGCCACCAATCTGAGGGTTATTGGTTCAATCCCCACATTCTACCATCCTAGTCACGTCCGTTGTGTCCTTGGGCAAGACACTTCACCCTTGTTCCTGATGGGTCCTGGTGAGCGCCTTGCATGGCAGCTCCCGCCGTCAGTGTGTGAATGTGTGTGTGAATGGGCGAATGTGCAAATAGTGCCAAAGCGCTTTGGGCTCCTTAAAAAAGGGGTAGAAAAGCACTATACAAGTACAGCCCATTTACCATTTTTACCATTCCCAATGTCCTGTCTTAAACGTGTGGACAATGCTGAAGACACAAGTCCATGTCAAGAAAACCAACACATTTTGCTGAACTGCACCAATTTTGTCAAGAGGCGTGGACAAAAATTCAACCAGAAACTTGTGGATGGCTACCAAAAGTGCCTTATTGCAGTGAAACTTGCCAAGGGACATGCAAGCAAATATTAACATTGCCGTATGTATACTATTGACCCAGCAGATTTGCTCACATTTTCAGTAGACCCACAATAAATTCATAAAAGAACCAAACTTCATGAATGTTTTTTGTGACCAAAATATGAGTTGTAGAAATAATTAAAAACTCAAGACAGCCATGACTTTATGTTCTTTACATGTGTATGAAAACTTTTGATCGCGACTGTATGTATGTATTGTGGAGCAGGGCTGCAACGATTCATCGATTCATTTGAGAGCTCTGTTGCTTTGATGATTTGTTTAAAGAGTAAAATTATGAAGATTAAATAATACAATAAATTACCACAAATGTGCAAGTGTTAAAATGCTAAATACATTGTCAGTCAATTTATCATTATTCATCGGTGAAGTATGATAAATACTTCACCCTTTTGTTCAGTTTGGCTCCTTATTCAAGATCTATTAGCTGATTTTAAAATACACTGTTAATATTTAATTTATTTGAAAAAAATATATCATATAGTATGTCTTTGGAAAGACATGCACCTGGGAATAGGTTGATTGGCAACACTAAATTGGCCCTAGTGTGTGAATGTGAGTGTGAATGTTGTCTGTCTATCTGTGTTGGCCCTGCGATGAGGTGGCGACTTGTCCAGGGTGTACTCTGCCTTCCGCCAGATTTTTGCTGAGATAGGCACCAGCGCCCCCTGCGACCCCAGAGGGAATAAGCGGTAGTAAATGGATGGATAGATGGATATAATATAGTAGTGCTCCGGTGGTTAAAGTGCAATTTTAATGTTGTGTGTAATTATAAGCGGAAAGGCTAAAGTTCATTAGTAAAGTCCTTGTGTATTTCAACTATTTTTCCTAAAATACATATTAAAGTTAAAATTATGATTGTCACACACACTAGATGTGGTGAAATGTGTCCTCTGCATTCGACCCATTCCCTTGTTCACCCCCTGGGAGGTGAGGGGAGCAGTGGGCAGCAGCCGTGGCCACGCTCGGGAATTATTTTGGGTTATTTAACCCCCAATTCCAACCCTTGATGCTGAGTGCCAAGCAGGGAGGTAATGGCTCCCATTTTTATAGTCTTTGGTATGACTCGGCCGGGGTTTGAACTCACCTACCGATCTCAGGGCGGACACTCTAACCACAAGGCCGCTGAGTAGGTGATTAGAAAGTGTTTTACTCCATTACTAGTTTAATGGAACAAATTAATCGATTGATTATTCTATTAAAAATGTTGTGTAATTGCTTTATTCATTAATATTCAATCACTAAAATAATTGATAGCTGCTGCCCGATCGAGAGAGCGATGACATATTTTTTTATTTGATGACGCATTTGTGTTCATCTTTTCAAAGAAAGGTCGACCTCAACTGTCCTGACTAAACCCCACATGAAGACCGAAAGCTTTTTTTTATTAAAGCAAAACAAAAATGTAAACAACTTCAATATCTTTCAAACAAAAACACATGACACTGCATGTGGTACAAGTGAATAGCTATGAAGAATAGGCAGCAGTGTGCATAATCCCAAATACACAGGCAGTTAAAACAAAATAATCTAAAACCCCCTTCACCCTGGTTAGTGTTCTGAAAATATTCTTAGGGCTAGAAATGTAAACAGCAAAATAGAAAATGTGCCTTGACATGAGTCAAATAAAGCAGTGGTTCTCAACCTTTTTTCAGTGATGTACCCCCTGTGAACATTTTTTTAATTCAAGTACCCACTAATCAGAGCAAAGCATTTTTGGTTGAAAAAAAAAGATAAAGAATAAAATACAGCACTATGTCCTCAGTTTCTGATTCATTAAATTGTATAACAGTGCAAAATATTGCTCATTTGTAGTGGTCTTTCTTGAACTATTTGGGAAAAAAGATATAAAAATAACTAAAATCCATCCATCCATCCATCCATTTTCTACCGCTTATTCCCTTTTGGGTTCGCGGGGGGCGCTGGCGCCTATCTCAGCTACAATCGGGCGGAAGGCGGGGTACACCCTGGACAAGTCGCCACCTCATCGCAGGGCCAACACAGATAGACAGACAACATTCACACTCACATTCACACACTAGGGACCATTTAGTGTTGCCAATCAACCTATCCCCAGGTGCATGTCTTTGGAAGTGGGAGGAAGCCGGAGTACCCGGAGGGAACCCACGCATTCACGGGGAGAACATGCAAACTCCACACAGAAAGATCCCGAGCCTGGATTTGAACCCAGGACTGCAGGACCTTCGTATTGTGAGGCAGACGCACTAACCCCTCTCCCACCGTGAAGCCTGGAAAAAAAAAAATTACTAAAAATTTGTTGAAAAATAAACAAGTGATTCAATTATAAATAAAGATTTCTACACATAGAAGTAATCATCAACTTAAAGTGCCCTCTTTGGGGATTATAAAATGAGATCCATCTGGATTCATGAACTTAATTCTAAGCATTTCTTCACAAAAAAAGAAATCTTTAACATCAATATTTATGGAACATGTCCACAAAAAATCTAGCTGTCAACACTGAATATTGCATTGTTGCATTTCTTTTCACAGTTTATGAACTTACATTCATATTTTGTTGAAGTATTATTCAATAAATATATTTATAAAATATTTTTGAATTGTTGCTAATTTTAGAATATTTAAAAAAAATCTCACGTACCCCTTGGCATACCTTCAAGTACGCCCAGGGGTAGGCCGCGTACCCCCATTTGAGAACCACTGTGCTAGAGAGTATATTTTATAGGGATGTAACGATAAACGGTATGATTGATAACCACGGTCAAATTCCTGATGGTTAGTTTGTATTATCATTTTAATAAAAATGATTGAAAAACAGTGATTGATAGATGAAATTTGATAAACTCATGGACTGACTGGTGCCAGCTCGCCAGCTTAAATTCTAACATGAAATCAAGAGACAATAACCTCTTCCCCCATTAAGAAACGACATACCCCAATCTAAACTACATACGGTAAACACATTACTGTCTTAGCAACTAAGATATCAGGCAGGTGAACATCCTTTGAGGAAAAAAAGAGGGAAACATACATAAAAAAAAATAACAGTGTTTGGATCGTTATCATCCAAATATGACTAGCAGCAAAGTAGAAAGCTGCCAACATTGTGGCTCGGAGAATGAACGCAAGCGACAACGCGTAAGCTCGCTAGATGATTCTAACCGAGCTAACGAGCGGGCCCGTTTCGATGCTCCTAATTGTCTCTCTGTCCTGCAACTCAGGGCAACTTTTACTGTGCGTTCAAGGACAGCTGAACAGAGCAGGACGCAACAACGCCAGCCAGAGATAAAAAGTATATGAATAGGTTTTATTTACTACGCACTTTTCATCTAAATAAATCTTAAAGTGCTGCAGACAATCCAATATGTACAATAATAAATCTTAGCCATTAAACTGATAAAATACAAGGACTAAAGGACTATTAGTGAGGCATAAGAAATGGAAAACCTGCAAATTAATGGCTTTTCTACTAATCATCAATCAATCAAAAATGATTTATACAGCCCTTAATCACAGGTGGCTGAAAGGGTGTGTCTCACAGTGTTCTATCAGTGTGTCTTTTTATTGTAGTTATTGAAAAAATAACTTGGTTAAATGATGTTAGGGTGTGTGTAAGTATTTTTGGAGCACATTTTGGTCACAATACCCAAGATATGAAATTACCGTATTTTTCGGACTATAAGTCACAGTTTTTTTCATAGTTTGGCCAAGGGTGCGACTTATACTCAGGAGCGACTTATGTGTGAAATTATTAATACATTACCGTAAAATATCAAATAATATTATTCATCTCATTTGCGGAAGAGACAAAGAAAATGTCAGCAATCGTCACACACACGTCAGCTATCGTCACAGAAGTGCATTGTGGGTCATGGAATGCTATATGCCACATGCTACTGCCGTAGCTATTAAAATGGATCATTTCATCGTTGACGGTAACTTATAAAAAATGAGAAGGACTGAACAAAAATGGCACCGAAAAATAAATCGTGTACTGCAAATTACAAGCTGGACGTAGTGAAATATGCAGCAGAAAACGACAAGAGGAAGCGGCGAATACCCTTGGAGTTGGCAGAGCTGTTTAGAAGCGACATCGAGGAAGAAGATTTCAGGGGATTTATCGATTAGGAGTGACAGATTGTTTGGTAAACGTATAGCATGTTCTATATGTTATAGTTATTTAAATGACTCTTACCATAATATGTTACGTCAACATACCAGGCACCTTCTCAGTTGGTTATTTATGCCTCATATAACGTACACTTATTCAGCCTGTTGTTCACTATTCTTTATTTATTTTAAATTGCCTTTCAAATGTCTATTCTTGGTGTTGGGTTTTATCAAATACATTTCCCCCAAAAATGCAACTTATACTCCAGTGCGACTTCATGGCAGAAGTGCATTGTGGGTCATGGAATGCTATATGCCATATGCTACTGCCGTAGCTATTAAAATGGATCATTTCATCGTTGACGGTAACTTATAAAAAATGAGAAGGACTGAACAAAAATGGCACCGAAAAATAAATCATGTACTGCAAATTACAAGCTGGACGTAGTGAAATATGCAGCAGAAAACGACAAGAGGAAGCGGCAAATACCTTTGGAGTGACAGATTGTTTGGTAAACGTATAGCATGTTCTATATGTTATAGTTATTTAAATGACTCTTACCATAATATGTTACGTTATTATACCAGGCACCTTCTCAGTTGGTTATTTATGCGTCATATAACGTACACTATTCTTTATTTATTTTAAATTGCCTTTCAAATGTCTATTCTTGGTGTTGGGTTTTATCAAATAAATTTCCCCCAAAAATGCAACTTATACTCCAGTGCGATTTATATGTTTTTTCCCTTCTTTATTATGCATTTTCGGCGTATACTCCGGAGCGATTTATAATCCGAAAAATACGGTACATTGCATTGTGCCTAATGTTGCGTCTTACCTTGGTGTTGACCATGTCTACGATGTACTGGTCTCCCTTGATGCACTCCATCACGTTGAAGCCGTCACGGTCTAACACCTTGGCCTGTGCGTTCCCTGACACCACCAAGATACGGTCCCCTGTGATGCTGTACTGCAAGGATCTGATTTGATGGCTAGATGGAGCAAACGGAAGAAACACAAACATTAAGTCGACAAGTCACATGATTGAAGATATTTCACGGCCACGTCACTATTTTTCAATGTTGGCCAAAATCTAGCATTGATGCGGTTATTTAGACAGTTTAAGTGCACAGGCCCAGAGCACACACGCTCTTCACGACAGCAGGGTTTCTCGCAGCGCTTTCTTGCTAAGGCTTCGTTCTGCCTGTTTTAGTCAGTACTCTCTCCCACCCACAGAACTATCTGATTGGTTACACACAGAGCGTTAACAGCCAATCCGCAGTGCGTATTCAGAGCGCATGGAGTCCGTGCTCCAGCGTTGTGATGAGCATATAGCTGTTTAGCAGGTAAGCATCAGGCAGAGGACTCCCCCCAAATTATAATAAACAACCTCCCAGTCAACTACTAGTAACATTACTATGAGCCCGTTGACGTTGTAGAAACATAAACGGCAGTTCAGCTTGCTCGCAGTCCTTGAGGTGAAGGCAAAATAGCTTTTAGCGTAACGTTAGCTCATTTTGCGGTGTGTGTGTGTGTGTGTGTGTGTGTGTGTGTGTGTGTGTGTGTGTGTGTTAGGGACAGCAAAGCTCTGTCTCTCTGTTATTTCACTTTACCTTTTTCTGTGTAGATTGAGCTGTGTATATAATAATGTAAGTGCATCATAAAGCTTACATGAACTCCATGGTGTTCAGGGATGAAAAGTCTCTCCTATTGCTATTGTACTGTTTTTTTCAGCTATAGTTACGTTAATCATTTGTAATGTAGCAGCTTAGTTTTGAATGGCAGGGTCCCTGCTATCACATAGTGATAAAAATATAACATTTACATAATAAAAATTAACTACAGGCTTCCCAAATGCTGTAAAAAATTAACCATGATGAGTTCAACATATCCCCAGGTGCATGTCTTTGGAAGTGGGAGGAAGCCGGAGTACCCGGAGGGAACCCACGCATTCACGATTGGCAACACTAAATTGGCCCAAGTGTGTAAATGTTGTCTATCTGTGTTGGCCCTGCGATGAGTAGCGACTTATCCAGGGTGTACCCCGCCTTCCGCCCGATTGTAACTGAGATAGGAACCAGCACACCCCGCGACCCCAAAGGGAATAAGTAGTAGAAAATGGATGGATGGATGGATGGACTTGAACATGTCAGCATGTGGCATGATAATGACATACTTAGTATCTCAGGTAACTAGGATTGTTTTGTTTTTACTTTATGGAAAAAAATATCGAGATATATATCGTCTATCGCCATTCAGCAAATGGAGCAGAAAACACAACCAAAAATTTTAGGCGTCTTCAAGCGACGAAGCCGGCCTACTTCACCACAGTCTGTAGTCTATTGCCTCCCAGGCTGTGTGGTGGCAGCGATGAGGTGGAGACGTGATGGCGACAGGTCGAGTTACACTGATCCTTACACCCACCCACCCCCTTCCCCGGTCTGTACGCCGGAGAGACACCACCTTAACTAACACATTTTCTTGGGGAAACACTGGACAGACACATAACAATTTCTCATTACTCACCAATCTTTGGCCTTGTTTACACTGCACACCAAAGCTGATTTTTTTTGCTCTCAAGTGACACAGATCAGGTTTTTTTTTGGACAGTCTAAACGCTCCAGACTGCTTCAATTCTGATCTTTTGGCATCAGATTCAGGCCACATCAGGAGGAAGTCCAAATCCAATTGGAATATGATCTTTTCAAATGTGAAACCATCCGGATTGTTCTAGGCGCAAAGCTGAAAAGCCAGCATCTGTGATGGTATGTGGGTGTATTAGTGCCCAAGGCATGGGTAACTTACACATCGGTGAAGGCAACATTAATGCTGAATTGTCCATACGGGTTTTGGACCAACATATCTTGCCATCCAAGCAACGTTATCATGGACGCCCCTGCTTATTTCAGCAAGACAATGTCAAGCCACATTCTGCACGTGGCTTTGTAGGAAAATAATACGCGTACGAGACTGGCCTACCTGTACTCCAGACCTGTTTCCCATTGGAAAAGTGTGGCGCAATATGAAGCCTAAAATACCACAATGGACTGTTGAACAACTTAAGCTGTACATCAAGCAAGAATGGGAAATAATTCCACCTAAAAAGCTTCAAAAAATGAGTCTCGTCAGTTCCCAAATGTTCACTGAAGTGTTGTTAAAAGAAAAGGCCATGTAACACAGTGGTGCAAATGCCCATGTGACAACTTTTTTGCAATGTGTTTGTCAGGCTTGTCTGTGACAGTGTGGCCATGTTTTAGTTTTGCCAGTCTGTTTCCTGTCAGCGCTCTTATTTTGTCTATGTCCTGTTTTTTCCCTGAGCGCTGTTTCCCCTCAGCTGCGGCTGATTGGCATCTGGCCACACCTGTTGTCAATCAGCCCCATCTTATTAGAACATGTTTTGTCCTCCAGTCGAGTGCTGGATTATTGGATTGTATGCATCATGTCATGTATTGTCGCTCGTGTCGTTGCAGCGTAGCGGTAAGCTATATTTGGTAGCTTTGTGTAGCTTACTGTCTTTTGTTACCTGCTTCCAGTTCTGTTTGTTCATAGCCTAGTTTGTTATCCGCCTCGTGCGCGCTTTTTGTTTGTACCCTTTGTTTGGTTTTGTGTTAGTGTGTCAATTAAAACCATGTTTTCTTACTCAATGCCTGCCTCCTTCTCTGCATCTTGGGGTTCGTCACAAACTAACTGACAGTGTTGCTGCCAATAAATTCTAAGTTAATGATTATTGGCAAACAAAAAATTAGGTTTCACAGTTGGAACATTAAATATCTTGTCTTTGCAGTCTATTCGATTGAATATAAGTTGAAAAGGACTTGCAAATCATTGGATTCGGTTTTTATTCATGAATTACACAACATGCCAACTTCACTGGTTTTGGGTTTTGTAGTAAGTTAGGCATATTGAGTACACGTCGTTTTGTGTGTGTGTGTGTGTTATAGTAATGTTAATGAGTTGTGTTTGTGGACAGAATCCGCACGACAGCAACCGAAGTTGCATGATGTGACCCTTCTGCACAGCTCAGCAGTGCATGCGAGTGAAGAGGCGCACAACTATCTGCACCACTTAACCCCAGTGAGATTAGCAATTTAGGTCAATATCAAATAGCATTAACACAGCAGGAAGTAGATGGAAGCATCAACATACTTACACACTCTGCAAATAAAAAAGTTCAAAAGCTCAAATTGGAATGTTTTCCTAAATCTTTTGGTTTAAAGAACATCTGCATTGGAGTTGGGTTCAGAAAAGAGGAGTACAGTAAACACACGGAAGCTTCCAGAGCATGCAACTTAAGTCCTGATAAAAAGGGATGCCTGCTTAAGCTCAGGTCCCCCCCTCCCCAAAAAAACAAACAAGATTTGCATCTTCCATTTCTAGCTGCAGTGAATCACCGTGTAAACACGCACACGCAAACAAACATCTACCATCTGCTTCTGAAGGGCTCATTCTGAATGAAAGCAGGATAAACAAATGTTTCTGTGTGTGCGCTGCGCCCCGCGGAACATTCTAGAAGTGGCCTGACACGCAGCAGCCGCGTTGGGAACTCACCACTCGCACGGCTGGATCGTACGGAAGGACTGCAGAGCCTGGTCCATCCCGGCGAAATCCCAGAAGCGGACGTCAAAATCGAAGCCGCCGCTCACCAGGCGCGCTCCGGAGGGGTCCAAGGCGAGGGCGGACACCTGAGGGGGACCGGAGAAGCATGCATGGTGTAAATAAACTTTCCAATAAATAAACTGTCACTGTGTGGTCTTGCGTAATGATGAGCATTGCTATTTTTGTCAAACTCAAAATCTTGTGTTTTTGTGACGAAACTTCAGTGAACATAGCAACGTGAGTTCTTTTATAATTATGTAAAAATCGTCCAACATTATCAAGCTTTCAATTGTTGATGAGAAAAGCAGGTCTTACCGTCTTGGTGCCGTGCAGCAGAGTGATCTCATGAGTATCAGGAATCTTCTTTACTGGATTCTGAGGTGAGAAAAAGTAATAATTTCCAAAAATGTTATACAAACACAAACTATTTTCCGTGATCTATTTTAATGTGTTCCTGCATTTACAGTTTTTTAACTGTTTGGAATTTAAAAACAAAATAAAAACATATATTTTAAAAATGTAGGCTTTAACATTTATTTTCTTTTTATCTATTATTATTATTATTATTATTATTATTATCATTATTATCAGTATTATGTTTAAAAAAAAGCAAAATAATCTAATTTTATTTACAGTTTTTTTCTATTTGCTTCCATTATTTTCTCTACTATATAAAATGTATGTACTTTAAATCTTTACAAATAAAATATAAAAAACATTTATATACTTTTTTCCCCAGTACTATTCCATTGAATTTGTATAATGTATTAATTACTCTGTTTAGCTTGATTTATTTGGACTTTTTCCAATATTTTCAATGATAAAAAAAAAATGTAACTAATATCACTTCGGTTTTTTTTTAACTTTTTCAAAAGTTTAAATTTTTCAAATGTATTTGTACCTTAAATATTTAAAATAAATAATACACATTTAATGTAACTTTTCCCAGTATTTTGTAGAATTGTATTATTGATAAATTATTTAGTTTTACTATTTCCATTATTCTAAGTGTTTAAAATTAATGACTATAAATGAATCTAAATTTTTTTCTAACTTTTTGCCTTTTTTTATTTTTAAACTTGTATATTTTTTAAATCTTTAAAACGAATACACACTTCATCTACTATTTTCCCAGTATCATTTTAGTTGCATCTATTATTTATACTTGATTTAGTTTTTTTAAATAAAGCAGAATATAATGATTTAATCTACTGTTTTTTTTTTTTACTTTTTAAAATTGTACTCTAAATCTTTGAAATTAAATAAATACACATTTGATGTATTATTTTCCCAGTATTATTTTGACTTTATTTATTTTTACTTATCTCCAATATTTTCAATGTTAAAATAGGTCAAATAATATCACTTCGTTCCCCCCCCCTCTTTTTTCAATAATATTAGTTTTTCAAATGTTTGATGTAATTTTTCCCAGTATTCTTTTGTTAAATTTTTATAGTTATACATTTTTTAGCTTTATTTATTTTTACTTTTTGTATTATTCTAAGTTTTTAAAATGACGCACAAAAATATAAGTTCACTAAATTTTTTCTAACTTTTTGCCTTTTTTTCAACTTTTAGACTTGTCTGTATTTTGAATCTGTAAAATAAATACACACTTTATCTATTTTTTTTCCCAGTAATATTGGTTACATCTATTATTTATACTTTATTTAGTTTTACTTTTTCAATTACTCTAAGTTTTTAAAAGAAAGCAAAATAATATAATTTCATCTATTGTTTTTTTTTTTTACTTTTTAAAATTGTATGTATTTTAAATCTTTGAAGGAAATAAATACACATTTTATGAACTATTTTCCCAGTATTATTTTGTTTGTTTGTACTATTTTTACATAATTACTTTCTTTCTTTTTCCATTATTCTAAGTAGTGAATTGTGAATTATATTTTATAAAGCGCTTTACATAGTGAAACCCAATATCTAAGTTACATTTAAACCAGTGTGGGTGACACTGGGAGCAGGTGGGTAAAGTGTCTTGCCCAAGGACACAACGGCAGTGACTAGGATGGCGGAAGCGGGAATTGAACCTGCAACCCTCAAGTTGCTGGCACGGCCACTCTACCAACCGAGCTATACCGCCCCAAGTAGTGCTGATTAATCGAAATCAAGTCCATATTGAGGCTTAAATTAGTGCCGTAAATGACCGCAAGAGGCTGAGGCATTTGAGTGACAGCCATGTTTGCCAATCAGAATTGTTGAGCCTCGCGTTTCTTTGTCGCTCGTTTCAAACAGGAAGAAAGACGTATTAGTTTGTGCAACGCTCCTAGCAACTGCTGCAAAGTAACATGAATTAGGAGGAAAAACACAAGATGACAAAGCCAAATGTTCCGTTGTGGGAATATTTCAGCTTCAAATCAGATGGGCAATATGAGGCTATCGATGCGGATGAACAAGCGAAAATGCCGCCGTGATCACATGAACAATAAACAATAAGATAGCGTCCGACCGCATTTGTCCAACTGGGAAACAAATGCGCTTTGAGATGCATTTGATCTAATTAGATCAAATAAATGAGTGCATATTTTTGGTTTGTTTATTCATTTAGGATCATTTTTACCTATAATTTATTTACCTTCCAATAACAGTACAATAGTGAACAATTCTACAGTAATGATGAATAAAAGTATATACCCCTTTAAATTGTTACTTGTATTATTATTACATATTATGATTACATTATATTAAAAACACTGTAGTTTACGGGTTATTAATTATTATTAATTATTGGTTATTATTGTAGTGTCTAAATGTAACGTTTGTCTGATCTTGAATGGGATTGTGCTGAAAATTGTAATTTCCCCTCGGAGATTAATAAAGTATTTCTGATTCTGATTAAAAAAATGTGCAGCACGGTGGAGACAAAAGTTCTGAATCCGTCTGCATGAAGCCAAATACTTCGTAAAGTAAATTATTGCACATTGTTCTAATGTGTGGCACGTTGAGACAAGAATGTGTTGATTGATAGTTTCAAAGTAACATGTCTTCTTTACAGTTTTATGCATTTTTATGTATAAAATATAAAAGTCGCAAATTGAATCGAAAGCGCAATTTAGGTGTTTTCTCCAAATAGTGCAGCCATAATTCTAAGCATTTAAAATTTACAAAATAGTATCATTTCATCTACACTTTTTTTTTTACATTTTATTTTGTTTTAATTGTCTGTATTTTCAACATTTAAAAGAAAACACACATATTTATGTACCGGATTATAAGGCGCACCTTCAATGAATGGCCTCTTTTAAAACTGTGTTCATATATAAGGCGCACCGCATTATAAGGCGCATAGAATAGACGCTACAGTAGAGGCTGGGGTTACCTTAGGCATCCCGTAGTTGCGAGACCTCTTGTGGCTTAATATTTGTCCACATATAAGACGCAACGGATTATAAGCGTTTGAGAAAATTGGAGTTTTTAAGGTGCGCCTTATAGGGCGGAAAATAAGGTACTTTCTCCCCCCAATGCTGTGTTATTTATTATGTATTATTTGTTAATTTATTTAGCTTAATTTATTTCTACTTTTTTCATTATTTTAAGTGTTGGAAATAAAATAAAAAACACATTTTATCTTTTTTTATCAACATTTTAAAACCTTTTTCTATTAATTTTGTGCTGTCCTTATTTCAATATTTTGAATGCTTAAAATATAGACAAATAAATAAAAACAATGAATACAATTTTTTTTTTTTTACTATTTCTGTAACATTTTTGGTTATAAATAATTCTGCCGTTGTATTTTTTCATGACTTTATTAGCACTGATAATGCAAAGTGTAAGTAAGTACACAGTAGACATTTAGTACAGTATGAGAAGGCAAAGCAACATAGAAAGAAATGTTTTCTGGTGCTGCCACCTAGTGGTAAAAGTATAGAAACTCTCTGCACCACAATGTAGAGCAGCATACAGTGCAGGCCTGTCAAACTCCTTTTCATTGAGGGAAACTTCGCAGTTGTGATTGCCCTCACTTTAATATACAGTATGAATATAAATGTGCATGCATATAAAACTTATGTGTATGGCTTTTTTTTTTTTTACGTACGCTGTACAAAACCACATTTTTAGATTGTACTGTATAAAACTGGCAGCTCAGTCGCCACAATTTTACCGTAATAATTGCAGGGTTTTTTTTTTTCAGCATATAAAAAAAAAAAAAAATACATGGAATTAAATTAAATGGAGTGTGAATGTGAGTGTGAATGTTGTCTGTCTATCTGTGTTGGCCCTGCGATGAGATGGCGACTTGTCCAGGGTGTACACCACCTTCCGCCCGAATGCAGCTGAGATAGGCTCCAGCACCCCCCGTGAGCCCAGAAGGGACAAGCGGTAGAAATGGATGGACGGATGGAATTAAATTCAATGGAATGTGTGAATGTGAGTGTGAACGTTGTCTGTCTATCTGTGTTGTCCCTGCGATGAGGTGGTGACTTGTCCAGGGTGTACGCCGCCTTCCCCCGATTGCAGCTGAGATAAGCTCCAGCACCCGTGTCCCCAAAAGGGACAAGCGGTAGAAAATGGATGGATGGATGGAATGTGAGTGTGAACGTTGTCTGTCTATCCGTGTTGGCACTGCGATGTTGTGGCGACTTGTCCAGGGTGTACGCCGCCTTCCCCCGAATGCAGCTGAGATAGGCTCCAGCACCCCCCGTGAACCCAAAGGGGACAAGCGGTAGAAAATGGATTGATGGATGGATGGAATGTGAGTGTGAATGTTGTATGTCTATCCATGTTGGCTCTGTGATGGGGTGGCGATTTGTCCAGGGTGTACTCTGCCTTCCGCTCGAATGCAGCTGAGATGGGCTTTAGCACCCCCTGCGGCCCAATAGGGGACAAGCGGTAGAAAAATGGATGGATGGAATTGGAAAAAAAAAATGTACGGAAAAATTCACGCACATTTTTTATACTGTCAAATCTACTGCTGTTGTGTTTTATAGTGTATTATTATTCTTTATTGAAATTGGATTTTACTGTAATTTTTTTTTGCTGTAAAACTTTTACATGTACAGTTTGTTAGATTACTTGCTTTGAAATCGTAGGTCAGGCAGATATTGAAGTATTTATCTTTATTTGAACAATAACATTGTTTTGAAATGTAGGATGATAAAATATTTTGTTTAATCAGTAAAGAAGATTAAAGGCCTACTGAAATGAGATTTTCTTATTTAAACGGGGATAGCAGGTCCATTCTATGTGTCATACTTGATCAGTTCGTGATATTGCCATATTTCTGCTGAAAGGATTTAGTAGAGAACATCGACGATAAAGTTCGCAACTTTTGGTCGCTAATAAAAAAGCCTTGCCTGTACCGGAAGTAGCAGACGATGTGTGCGTGACGTCACGGATTGTGGAGCTCCTCACATCTGAACATTGTTTACAATCATAGCCTCCACCAGCAAGAGCTATTCGGACCGAGAAAGCGACAATTTCCCCATAAATTCGAGCGAGGATGAAAGATTTGTGGATGAGGAAAGTTAGAGTGAGGCACTAAAAAAAAAGAAATGGCGACGTGAAAGTCTTCAAAAATGAGCTGAGTCCTTCAAACGTTTTTATATCAATTTATCGTCCTGGTTTTCAAACATTCTTAGTGCAAAAACATTAATTTACTAATTACATATACAAGTGGATATCACCTTTGGAACAGAGGTTCCACCTATGGCAGCACAGTGGACTAGAAGTCAGTGCATGTGCCTCACAATACCAAGGTCCTGGGTTCGGGATCTTAGAGTGGAGTTTGGACTTTTATTAGGAGTATTTTGTCAGAAAAACTCAAATCAGCTAACATAGTGAATGAATTGATTTACGTGGACCCCGACTTAAAGGCCCACTGAAATGAGATTTTCTTATTCAAACGGGGATAGCAGGTCCATTCTATGTGTCATACTTGATCATTTCGCGATATTGCCATATTTTTGCTGAAAGGATTTAGTAGAGAACATCGACGATAAAGTTTGCAACTTTTGCTCGCTAATAAAAAAGCCTTGCCTGTACCGGAAGTAGCAGACGATGTGCGCGTGACGTCCCGGGTTGTGGAGCTCCTCACATCTGAACATTGTTTATAATCATGGCCACTAGCAGCGAGAGCGATTCGTACCGAGAAGGCGAAGATTTCCCCATTAATTTGAGCGGGGATGAAAGATTTGTGGATGAGGATAGTGAGAGTGAAGGACTAGGAAAAAAAAAAAGTGATTCAGATGTTATTAGACACATTTACTAGGATCATTCTGGAAAATCCCTTAGCTGTTTATTGTGTTATTAGTGTTTTACTGAGATTATATAGTCGTTTAGCTCGGTTGGTAGAGTGGCCGTGCCAGCAACTTGAGGGTTGCAGGTTCGATCCCCGCTTCCGCCATCCTAGTCACTGCCGTTGTGTCCTTGGGCAAGACACTTTACCCACCTGCTCCCAGTGCCACCCACACTGGTTTGAATGTAACTTAGATAGTGGGTTTCACTATGTAAAGCGCTTTGAGTCACTAGAGAAAAGCGCTATATAAATGAAGTGAAGTGAAGTGAAGTACCTGAAAGTCGGAGGGGTGTGGCCACTGGTGTAGTGACCGCCAGTGTCTCTGAGGGAAGCCTCGGAGGAGGCAAGAGAGTCACAGCTGCCTCTTTGACAGGTGCAGGAGGAACGACGCAAGCTCCGCTCATGTCTACGGTAAGAGCCGACTTATCACCACAATTTTCTCACCGAAACCTGCCGATTGACATGTGGTAGAGAACCATGTACGCTTCATCGCTCTGTTCCATAGTAAAGCTTCACCTTCGGGAATGTAAACAAGGAAACACCGGCTGTGTTTGTGTTGCTAAAGGCGGCCGCAATACACCGCTTCCCACCTACATCTTTCTTCTTTGACGTCTCCATTATTAATTGAACAAATTGCAAAAGATCCAGCCACACAGATGTCCAGAATACTGTGTCATTATGCGATTAAAGTAGACGAGTTATAGCTGGGATTGGGCTGGAGCAAAATGTCCGCTACAATCCGAGACGTCACGCGCACGCGTCATCATACCGACGTTTTCAACAGAATACTTTGTGAGAAATTTAAAATAGCAATTTAGTAAACTAAAAAGGCCGTATTGGCATGTGTTGCAATGTTAATATTTCATCATTGATATATAAACTATCAGACTGCGTGGTCGCTAGTAGTGGGTTTCAGTAGGCCTTTAAAGTGATACAAAATACAATTAATTAAGAAAAGATAAGGTACTTTATTTACAAATTATTTCCACGCTTTCGGGGGCCACACAAATTAATGTAGCGGGCCCCAGGGCCTTAAGTTTGATCTAGTGTATTTCAGGAGTGTCACAGTATCACTTACATCATCCTCGTCATCTTCAGCCTCGTCATCATCGTCGTCGTCGTCGTCATCATCATCATCATCACCACCTTGAATACTTTTATAACCGGGCGGAAGAGGCGGTCCCACCAGATCATCGTCATCGTCCTCTTTTGGAGGCAACGGAGGGCCAATAGGCTCTGAGTCTGAACTGCTGCTGTCATCTTGCTGTTTCCTGTGAAGACGTGCAGGTGTGAACATGGCCGTCGGACAAAGACTAGCAGGGTGTTACCTGTGAGCGGCCGGTGCCATCGTCTTGTCTTTCTGCGCGGGCACAGAGGTGGAGCTTTCTCCTTCCTCCTCCGCTTTTTGCCGCTCATCTGGAAGAAATCCATATCCTTCAGGACAACAGTCCGAATAAAGGATGATCAACTTTACCTGATGAGCTCACCTAACGCGCGTTGACTCCTCTCGATGGCGGTCCTTCGGGTCTGTTCAAAAATGGCGTCGAGGTCAAACGTGCGAGCCTTCTTTCCTGGAAGCAACCGATTAAAAACTGGATTACAAATACCAAAACCAGTGAAGTTGTCCCGTTGTGTAGATGGTGAATAAAAACAGGATACAATGATTTGCAAATCCTTTTCAACTTATATTCAATTGAATAGACTGCAAAGACAAGATACTTACTGTTCGAACTGAGAAACGTCTTTTTTTTTTTGCAAATAATTAACTTAGAATTTAATGGCAGCAACAGGGGGCATTTTTACCACTGTGTTACATGGCCTTTCCTTTTAACAACACTCAGTGAACGTTTGGGAACTGAGAAAACATTTTTTTGAAGCTTTTTAGGTGGATTCTTTCCCATTCTTGCTTGATGTACAGCTTAAGTTATTCCACAATCCTGGGTCTCTGTTGTGGTATTTTGGGCTTCATATTCAGGGTTTCCCCACACATTCATTTATTTGTAGAGGCCCGCCACCAAAGAATTACGGCCGCCACAAATAAAAACATTTTTAAAAAATTAAAAAAATTAATTAATTAATTTAAAAAAAACGTTTTTTTTTTTTTTTTCCCGGCTTTTGACTCGCTCTACTGCTCATAAAAGCAATGGGACTCTGTCTGTGAATGGAGCTTGTAGTTACATATTATATAAATATGTAAATATTATATAAATATGTACATAAAGTGTATATTCCAACTCCGCGTTCTTCTTGGTCATCGCCGCCTCCGTGTGGCGGGGCTCTCCCTTAGAGATAGGGTGAGAAGCTCTGCCATCCGG
This sequence comes from Nerophis ophidion, assembly GCF_033978795.1. Lineage (NCBI taxonomy): Eukaryota > Metazoa > Chordata > Actinopteri > Syngnathiformes > Syngnathidae > Nerophis > Nerophis ophidion. The sequence goes on from NC_084627.1 coordinate 3,067,612, forward strand.
GAGGAACTCAAAGTAAAGCTGCTGCTCCTCCACATGGAGAGGAGCCAGATGAGGTGGTTCGGGCATCTGGTCAGGATGCCACCCGAACGCTTTCCTAGGGAGGTGTTTAGAGCACGTCCAACCGGTAGGAGGCCACGGGGAAGACCCAGGACACGTTGGGAAGACTATGTCTCCCGGCTGCCCTGGGAATGCTTCGGGATCCCCCGGGAAGAGCTAGGCGAAGTGGCTGGGAAGAGAGAAGTCTGGGCTTCCCTGCTTAGGCTGCTGCCCCCGCGACCCGACCTCGGATAAGCGGAATAAGATGGATGGATGGATCCTTTTATACCCAATCATGGCACCCACCTGTTCCCAATTAGCCTGTTCACCTGTGGGATGTTCCAAAGAAAGTATTTGATGAGCATTCCTTGACTATCACAGTCTTTTTTGCCACTTGTACAAGCTTTTTTGTAAACATGTTGCAGGCATCAAATTCCAAATGAGCTAAAATTTGGAAAAAATAAAGTTTCTCAGTTCAAACGTTAAGTATCTTGTCCTTGCAGTCTATTCATTTGAATATAAGTTGAAAAGGATTTGCAAATCATTGCATTCGGTTTTACTTACCATTTACACAACGTGTCAACTTCACTGGTTCTGGGTTTTGTAGATTAATGTTGCAGATGTACTTTTCTATCAATTTAAAAAAAAAATAATACTTACCGAATCCGGAGAATCCCATAACAGAAGTGATGTCTCCATCTCCACTCATATCGTCTAGGAACAATTTATTAAATGTTGTAGAAACATACTTTTGACAAGAACAAGAAAGTTTGATCACATTACGCCTGTACTGGCTCACCTGCACTGGCTTCCTGTGCACTTAAGATGTGACTTTAAGGTTTTACTACTTACGTATAAAATACTACACGGTCTAGCTCCATCCTATCTTGCCCATTGTATTGTACCATATGTCCCGGCAAGAAATCTGCGTTCAAGGGACTCCGGCTTATTAGTGATTCCCAGAGCCCAAAAAAGGTCTGCGGGCTATAGAGCGTTTTCCATTCGGGCTCCAGTACTCTGAAAGGCCTTCCCGGTAACAGTTCGAGATGCTACCTCAGTAGAAGCATTTAAGTCTCACCTTAAAACTCATCTGTATACTCTAGCCTTCAAATAGACCTCCCTTTTTAGACCAGTTGATATGCCGCTTCTTTTCTTTTTTCTCCTATGTCCCCCCCTCCCTTGTGGAGGGGGTCCGGTCCGATGACCATGGATGAAGTACTGGCTGTCCAGAGTCGAGACCCAGGATGGACCGCTCGTCGGGACCCAGGATGGCCCGCTCGCCTGTGTATCGGTTGGGGACATCTCTACGCTGCTGATCCGCCTCCGCTTGGGATGGTTTCCTGTGGACGGGACTCTCGCTGCTGTCTTGGATCCGCTTTGAACTGAACTCTCGCAGCTGTGTTGGAGCCACTATGGATTGAACTTTCACAGTATCATGTTAGACCCGCTCGACATCCATTGCTTTCGGTCCCCTAGAGGGGGGGGGGATTGCCCACTTCTGAGGTCCTCTCCAAGGTTTCTCATAATCAGCATTGTCACTGGCGTCCCACTGGATGTGAATTCTCCCTGCCCACTGGGTGTGAGTTTTCCTTGCCCTTTTGTGGGTTCTTCCGATGATGTCGTAGTCGTAATGGTTTGTGCAGTCCTTTGAGACATTTGTGATTTAGGACTATATAAATAAACATTGATTAATTGATTGATTGACTTTAGATGTGACTTTAAAGTTTTACTACTTATGTATAAAATACTACACGGTCTAGCTCCATCCTATCTTGCCGATTGTATTGTACCATATGTCCCGGCAAGAAATCTGCGTTCAAAGGACTCCAGCCTATTAGTGATTCCCAGAGTCCAAAAAAAGTCTGCGGGCTAGAGAGTGTTTTCCATTCGGGCTCCAGTACTCTGGAATGCCCTCCCGGTAACAGTTGGAGATGCTACTTCAGTAGAAGCATTTAAGTCTCATCTTAAAACTCATTTGTATACTCTAGCCTTTAAATAGATCCTCTTTTTAGACCAGTTGATCTGCCGTTTCTTTTCTTTTTCTCCTGTGTCCCCCTGTCCCTTATGGAGGGGGTCAGGTCCGGTGGCCATGGATGAAGCACTGGCTGTCCAGAGTCGGGACCGCTCATCCAGAGTCGGGACCCAGGATTAAGCGCTTGCCTGTGTATCGGTCGGGGACATCTCTGCGCTGCTGATCCGCCTCCGCTTGGGATGGTTTCCTGCTGGCTCCACTTTGGACGGGACTCTCGCTACTATATTGGATCCACTTTGGACTGGACTCTCACGGTTATGTTAGATCCACTATGGATTGGACTTTCACAATATCATGTTAGACCCGCTCGACATCCGGTCCCCATCATTGTCACTGTCACCGTCGTCCCACTGGGGTGAGTTTTTCCTTGCCCTTATGTGGGCTCTACCGTGGATGTCGTTGTGGTTTGTGCAGCCCTTTGAGACACTTGTGATTTAGGTCTACATAACTCAACATTAATTGATTGATATACTTGCTTGGTTTCAATGTTTCATATTACAAATAATTGCCTTAGTAGATAACTATAGACAGCCATTTTAAACTAGACAAACAAGTCAATGGCGTTTTAAAATCGTGTTTTTATCACCTTCGTCTTTTAGTAAAGGTTAAACCGTTTTTATCTTTTAACCTTTTTGAACAAGTCGTGCATGCTTTTATTTCAAGTGACCTGGACTACTGCAATGCACTTAATGTTGTCATTAGCCAAAAAGCTCTCTCCCGGTTGCAGTTAGTCCAGAACGCGGCAGCACGACTTTTAACAGGGGCCAGGAAACGCCAGCATATAACCCCAATCCTTCAGAGTTTGCACTGGCTCCCTGTTCATTTTAGAATTGATTTTAAAACATTGCTTTGTTTTTAAATCTTTACATGAACTGGCACCTCAATATATCTCGGACCTCATCCAAATTTACATTCCTGCGCGCGCTCTGAGGTCCGAGAGCCAGTTCCAGCTCGTGGTGCACAAGACCAGACTTAAGACCAGGGGAGACAGGGCCTTCTCTGTGGTCGGCCCTAAGCTCTGGAACACTCTGCCCCTCCATGTTCAAACTGCTTCCACAGTGGAGTGTTTTAAGTCTCGTCTTAAGACCCACTTTTATTCTTTGGCTTTTAACACTACGTGAGTTGTGTGGTTCTCTGTTCTCTGTTGTCCTCTGTGTTTTTTATACACTTTGATTTCTATTTTACTGTTTTAATTGAGTTTACCCTTTAAAATAGTTTTTAATCAATCAATCAATCAATCAATGTTTACTTATATAGCCCTAAATCACTAGTGTCTCAAAGGGCTGCACAAACCACTACGACATCCTCGGTAGGCCCACATAAGGGCAAGGAAAACTCACACCCAGTGGGACGTCGGTGACAATGACTATGAGAACCTTGGAGAGGAGGAAAGCAATGGATGTCGAGCGGGTCTAACATGATACTGTGAAAGTTCAATCCATAATGGATCCAACACAGCAGCGAGAGTCCCGTTCACAGCGGAGCCAGCAGGAAACCATCCCAAGCGGAGGCGGATCAGCAGCGCAGAGATGTCCCCAGCCGATACACATGCAAGCAGTACATGGCCACTGGATTGGACCGGACTCCCTCCACAAAGGAGAGTGGGACATAGAAGAAAAAGAAAAGAAACGGCAGATCAACTGGTCTAAAAAGGGAGTCTATTTAAAGGCTAGAGTATACAAATGAGTTTTAAGGTGAGACTTAAATGCTTCTACTGAGGTGGCATCTCGAACTGTTACCGGGAGGGCATTCCAGAGTACTGGAGCCCGAAATGAAAAAGCTCTATAGCCCGCAGACTTTTTTTGGGCTTTGGGAATTACTAATAAGCCGGAGTCCTTTGAACGCAGATTTCTTGCCGGGACATATGGTACAATACAATCGGCAAGATAGGCTGGAGCTAGACCGTGTAGTATTTTATACGTAAGTAGTAAAACCTTAAAGTCACATCTTAAGTGCACAGGAAGCCAGTGCAGGTGAGCCAGTACAGTAATCATATTTGTTTTTATATTATTTTTATTGGTTTTATATTTTTTTTTTTGTTTGTTTTTATTCAGTCATTGGTAGAGCATAATATATATATATATATATATATACTTTTTTATTTTATTTTATTTATTTATTTACTTAATTTTTTACAATTGTTTTTAACATGGCTGTGCAGCACTTTGGAAACGTTATTGTTGTTTAAATGTGCTATATAAATAAAGTGGATTGGATTGGATTGGATAACTAACCATTAAATGCTGTCTTTCTTTCTTGTCTTATAGGTAATTAATTGCTTTGTTTGCAGCGGGAAATGAAGGAAAAGAACATTAAACATTGTTAAAGATATAAGAGGAGCTAAAACGAACCAACATAACAAACGCATAAAAAGCCTGTAATACAGTCGAAATGGTCGAAAAACGACTTAGGCGAACATATGTAACAATAATATAGGCAGCGTGTCTTACAGAAACACATATATGTCAAGTTTATAAAAAGATAAAAGAATGTGTGAGGCAGAAGTAGCTACCTTCGGCTTTGTTGGCATCCATGTTTGTTAGAAGAATTCAACTTTGACCACCGGACATGATCCTGTGTCTAGGCTATGGCGTCTGACAACAGCGCCCCTAGCGCCCACAAATGGAAATGCAGATACCATTATAGTTAATGAGATAATCTTGTTTTAAATAAATTGAAGGCATTTGTTACAATTCTTCTTTCTTGTGCTTTGTAAAGACTTGAATTTGGAACAGTTTCTTAAACTGGATCATATTATTACATTGTTCGATTTCTTTACTTAATCCATTAAATGATAAATGGGTTGTACTTGTATAGCGCTTTTCTACCTTCAAGGTACTCAAAGCGCTTTGACACTACTTCCACATTTACCCATTCACACACACATTCACACACTGATGGAGGGAGCTGCCATGCAAGGCGCCAACCAGCACCCATCAGGAGCAAGGGTGAAGTGTCTTGCTCAGGACACAACGGACGTGACAAGGTTGGTTCTAGGTGGGATTTGAACCAGTGACCCTCGGGTTGCGCACGGCCACTCTCCCACTGCGCCACGCCATTCCATCATTTAAAGGCCTACTGAAAGCCACTACTACCGACCACGCAGTCTGATAGTTTATATATCAATGATGAAATATCAACATTGCAACACATGCCAATACGGCCTTTTTAGTTTACTAAATAACAATTATAAATTTCGCGTCGAAGTATCCTGCTGAAACATTGTGGTATGATGACGTGTGCGCGTGACGTCACGCATTGTAGAGGACGTTTCGTTCCAGCTATAAATCATCTCTTTTCATCGCATAATTCCACAGTATTCTGGACTTCTGTGTTGCTGAATCTTTTGCAATTTGTTCAATGAATAATGGAGACGTCAAAGAAGAAAGCTGTAGGTGGGAAGCTGTGTATTGCGGCCGCCTTTAGCAACACCAACACATTTGTTTACATTCCCGAAAGATGACGGTGAAGCTTTACTATGGAACAGAGCAGTCAAGCGAACACGGTTGGATTGGACCACACACGAAAGATAGGCGAAAGATCGTGTTTCGAAGAGGGTCCCTTACGAAGGGCAGAGATGGGCATCGCCACCACCCATCGACTGGTGCTGAAGAAAGGAGCAGGGCCGACCTTCAGGTTGTACAGGTACGACCATATAATCTCACTAAAATACTAGTAACACAATAAGCAGATAAGCGATATTCCAGAATTATCCTAGTAAATGTGTCTAATCTGAATCGCTCCCACTGCCCTCTAGTCTTTTTTTTTTTTCTCTCTAGTCCTTCACTCTCACTATCCTCATCCACAAATATTTCATTCTCGCTAAAATTAATGGGGAAATCGTCGCTTCCTCGGTCCGAATCGCTCTGGCTGCTGGTGGCCATGATTGTAAACAATGTGAGGATGTGAGGAGCTCCACAACCCGTGATGTCACGCGCACATCGTCTGCTACTTCCGGTACAGGCAAGGCTTTTGTATCAGCACCAAAAGTTGCAAACTTTATCGTCGATGTTCTCTACTAAATCCTTTCAGCAAAAATATGGCAATATGGCGAAATTATCAAGTATGACACACAGAATGGACCTGCTATCCCCGTTTAAATAGGAAAATCTCATTTCAGTAGGCCTTTAATTCCACATACATGCTGAAGGTCAAAAGTGTTGTACATGCATAAAAATGTTTTAAATTAGATTTTTCTCTAAGATTACACTTCTCTTTTGTTGAGAAAAAAATATGTTGTCCGTTCTTGGGTAGCAGGTTATAATTTTCTTAGTGCATAATTTTAGCTGTTGGCAAATGCACCAAATCATTGAATTTCAAAATTTTTGAGTGAATAAAGGGTTTTAATTTTTTCCACATTCAACAAGATGTATTATTCTAACTGATCTTTTTTTTTTAACTTGGTTAATGAATGAAGCATACTTTTGTAGTTATTTCCCCATATTTCTACAATTTAGAAAGCCCAAAACCAGTAAATTTGGTACGTTGTGTAAATGGTAAATAAAAACAGAATATTGATTTGCACATCCTTTTCAACTTATATTCAATTAAATAAACTGCAAAGACCAGATATTTAACATTCGAACTGAAAACATTTATTTTTTGCAAATTTTAGCTTATTTGTAATTTGATGCCTGCAAAATATTTCAAAAAAGCTGGCACAAGTGGCAAGAAAGACTGAGAAAGTTGAGGAACGCTCATCAAACACTTATGTGTAACATCCCACAGGTGAACAGGCTAACTAGGAACAGGTGGGTGCCATGAATGGGTATAAAAGTAGCCTCCATGAAATGCTCAGTAATTCACAAACAAGAATGGGACCAGGGTCACCACTTTGTGAACAAATGCGTGATCAAATTGTCAAAAAATCTAAAAATAACATTTCTCAACGAGCTATTGCAAGGAATTTAGGGATTTCACCATCTACAGTCCATAATATCATCAAAAGGTTCAGAGAACCTGGAGAAATCACTGCACGTAAGCAATGATATTACAGGCCTTCAATCCCTCAGGCGGTACTGCGTCAAAAAGTCACATCAGTGTGCAAAGGATATCACCACGCTTAGGAACACTTCAGAAAACCACTGTCAGTAATTACAGTTGGTCTCTACATCTGTAAGTGTAAGTTAAAACTCTACTATGCAAAGCCAAAAACATTTATCAACAACACCCGGAAACGCCGCCGGCTTCGCTAGGCCAGAGCTCATTCACATCAGTGTGTAAAGGATATCACCACGCTCAGGAACACTCAGGTTGTATCTGCTGCTTTAATGTCTTTAATGTCCTCTGTGTTCTTGGATGTTTCCCTCTTACACACATGTAAGAGGGATGTGTACTATGGCTATGAGTTGTTGTTTTGTTCCCTTGGCCTCAGTCTGCACCCCCACTCCAGGGCCCAGGCTAAGACCGATTTTTTTAATTTTATTTTAATCTTCTATTGTGTACTTCTTGATCAAACTCTAAACTATGGACAAATTAAAACTTCATCATGATCATTATTATTTCTACTTGAGGTGTATACGTAGAAAAGGCACATCATTTATCTGGAACATGAGTTTCAGGTCAGGGCTCCTCTGCAGCTGCCATCTTCTCGATGGCCGCCCAGTCGATCTCGCTAAGGCTGCTGCCGCCGCTCTCTGACACTCTGTCCAGCCAGTCCATACCCGACACGCCAGCTGGGGCACCATCGTTCTGCGTGTCCACAAGTCCTGTCTGGAACCAGAACATGGACATCAGTCAATAAGAATAAATACCTTGGTTAGGTGATACTGTAAATGACCAGTGTAAACTCATTATGTGGTCCCTGAAAGCCTGGAAATCATCACTTCATTCTTCTTATAAAATGTATCGGCTTTTTTAATTTTGACAGAAAATGTTTTTGGATACAATAAACAGTAATAAATAACAGCACACTTTAGTTAAAACTGTTGAGGTAAAACAAGACAAAACCAGGTGCTTTTTGCAGAATGCTTGTGAAAATAGATGTTTTTAGCAAGGATTTAAAATTATCTTGTGTTTGTGCAGAAGCAGATTGTTCCATAATTTGGGGGCAGCCACAGAGTAGGTTCTGTCCTCCCTAGTGCCGAGTCTGGAGCGTGGGACGGACAGGAGCAGTTTGTTTGCGGACCTCAATGCTCTATCTACCCGGGGACTGAGGCTGCAGGAGCTTAGTCAGGTTAAACCTTGTTAAATGATATGAAAACGTGTATATCACAAATATTATCATGTTTTATATAGGAGACAGACCAAACACCTCGATGCCGGCAACAGACCAAACACCCCGATGTCCCCGTTAGGTCAGGCTATTTACAAAAATAAAACCGATTACAAATAAAATAAATGTGAATGCAATTACGCAGTGGTAAAGGCCTACTGAAATGAAATTTTCTTATTTAAACGGGTATAGCAGGTCCATTCTATGTGTCATACTTGATCATTTTGCGATATTGCCATATTTTTGCTGAAAGGATTTAGTAGAAAACATCGACGATAAAGTTCGCAATTTTTGGTCGCTAATAAAAAAGCCTTGCCTTTACCGGAAGTCGCAGACAATGACGTCACAAGAGTCCTCATTGTTTATAATGGGAGCCTCCAGCAGCAAGAGCTATTCGGACCGAGAAAACGACAATTTGCCCATTAATTTGAGCGAGGATGAAAGATTCGTGGATGATGATATTGATAGCGAAGGACTAGAAAAAAAAAAAAAAATAAATAATGTTAAAAAACAAAAAAAGGCGATTGCATTGGGACTGATTCTAAAATTCGCTCCATTTTGTCCACTAAAGACGCCGAGATCATTATCCATGCGTTTGTTACGTCTCGTCTCGATTACTGTAACGTATTATTTTCGGGTCTCCCCATGTCTAGCATTAAAAGATTACAGTTGGTACAAAATGCGGCTGCTAGACTTTTGACAAGAACAAGAAAGTTTGATCACATTACGCCTGTACTGGCTCACCTGCACTGGCTTCCTGTGCACTTAAGATGTGACTTTAAGGTTTTACTACTTACGTATAAAATACTACACGGTCTAGCTCCATCCTATCTTGCCGATTGTATTGTACCATATGTCCCGGCAAGAAATCTGCGTTCAAAAGACTCCGGCTTATTAGTGATTCCTAGAGCCCAAAAAAAGTCTGCGGGCTATAGAGCGTTTTCCGTTCGGGCTCCAGTACTCTGGAATGCCCTCCCGGTAACAGTTCGAGATGCTACCTCAGTAGAAGCATTTAAGTCTCACCTTAAAACTCATTTGTATACTCTAGCCTTTAAATAGACCTCCTTTTTAGACCAGTTGATCTGCCGCTTCTTTTCTTTCTCCTATGTCCCCCCCTCCCTTGTATCGGTTGGGGACATCTCTACGCTGCTGATCCGCCTCCGCTTGCGATGGTCTCCTGTGGACGGGACTCTCGCTGCTGTCTTGGATCCGCTTGAACTGAACTCTCGCGGCTGTGTTGGAGCCACTATGGATTGAACTTTCACAGTATCATGTTAGACCCGCTCGACATCCATTGCTTTCGGTCCCCTAGAGGGGGGGGGGTTGCCCACATCTGAGGTCCTCTCCAAGGTTTCTCATAGTCATCATTGTCACTGGCGTCCCACTGGATGTGAATTCTCCCTGCCCACTGGGTGTGAGTTTTCCTTGTCCTTTTGTGGGTTCTTCCGAGGATGTTGTAGTCGTAATGATTTGTGCAGTCCTTTGAGACATTTGTGATTTGGGGCTATATAAATAAACATTGATTGATTCAGATGTTTTTAGACACATTTACTAGGATCATTCTGGGAAATCCCTTATCTTTCTATTGTGTTGATAATGTTTTAGTGAGATTAAATAGCACCTGATAGTCGGAGGGGTGTGTCCACGGGTGTCTTGACGCCAGTCTCTGAGGGAAGTCGACGGCAGCTGCATGGACGGTGCAAGCTCAGCTGATCTCCGGTAAGAGGCGACTTTTTACCACAATTTTCTTACCGAAAACTGCCGGTTGACAAGTGGTCGGGAACTATGTTCGCTTGACTGCTTTGATCCATAGTAAAGCTTCACCTCCGGGAATTTTAAACAAGGAATCACCGTGGCTAAAGGCTAATAAAGCTTCCCACCTCAATCATTTTACTTCGACTTCTCCAATATTAATTGAACAAATTGCAAAAGATTCAGCAACACAGATGTCCAGAATACTGTTTAATTGCGCGATGAAAAGAGATTACTTTTAACCGCAAATGGTGCCGCGCTAATATGTCCTCTACAGCAATGGTCCCCAGCCGCAGAATAATTTTTTTATATTTATTTTTATTTATTTTTTTTAATAAAAAAAAAATATATATATATATATATATATATATATTTTTTTTTTAATTTTTATTAAATCAACACAAAAAACAATATACACTTACAATTAGTGCACCAACCACAAAAACCTCCCTTTTTCATGACAAAGGGGGAAAAAAAAAAAAATAAAATAAAAAAAAAAGGACATGCCCCCACTCTCCCACCTGGGCCGCGGGACAAATTATTAAGCGTTGACCGGTCCGCGGTTACAAAAAGGTTGGGGACCACTGTGACGTCACGCGCACGCGTCATCATTCCGGGACGTTTTCTACAAGAAACTCCGCGGGAAATTTAAATTTGTAATTTAGTAAACTAAAAAGGCCGTATTGGCATGTGTTATTGCGTGGTCGCTAGTAGTGGGTTTCAGTAGGCCTTTCAAATAAATATTTTCAAACTAAATTAATAATATCAGTAATATGTTTCTTAAACCAACTGTCAATTTAAGTGCAAATGAAAATACAGTTTCACAGAAACTTCTAAGACTTTACCTCCAGGCTTCTTCTGATTAAGATTGTCATTACTGCCACAAGTGGTGCAAAAGTGTACTACAACCGAGTACCGCTGCAGCCCATACAGACCACATCTGGCCATAGGCCGATGGTTAAAAACATCGCTGTAGACAGCACTGTACTCACTGATTTGGTCTTGCCTAGGCCAAGCAGCTTCAAGGTGTCTGCATCGCTCTCCTCCACGTCTGACAGCCTTCTTTGCTGCCTCTGATTTCTAAAACGCTGCTCCTCGTGGCTCTTTGCTGACGTCAACAAGCCCCGTGGAGAGAAGGCAGGGTCCCGCGACAGAGAGGTCCCTGACACCAAGACAAAACACATGTTTGCGTCTATAAAAATCCTAAAACCATCAGTATCGGACAATGCTACCTGGTCTTGGTAGCCTCCTGCTGTCCTCTGAAGCTTGTCCTGAGACATCAGCAGTCCAAGGGCGACGCTGGGCATGTGTTTGTCCTGAGGGACGCTTCAGACTTCTTTTCTCAAGGCTGAAAGCCCGCAAATAAGATATGGCTTTAAAATACAAGCTAGCTAATCTGAGTTTAGCGTGAACTTTTGTTGCAAGACCGTACCTGCGATTGCATGGCGGTGCAGAGGCAGGACGGACAGTGACAGCGGGGGCGGGCATCCCGTTCACATCAATCGCAGCAGCGCGGGACCTGGTGAGTGGGTTGCCACCAAGTTGACTTGCCAAATCAGTGGCCTCGCGGATCCTCGCGTTGAATTGTTTCAAAAGCATTGCCCTGGTGACCAAAAATGACAAAAGTTAAAAACATCAATGTCCAATAAAAGCAGATGTGTCTAAACTCCATCTAATGTGGGCCACATACTCGGGATGTTCCGATCAGGGTTTCAAGCTGCCGATTCAGATACCGATCATCCATGAGTGGGATCAGCCGATACCAATATCGAGCACATGTAAAAACTGCATGTTTGTATTTATTTATGTTAAGTGCTATTGACATTTTAAGAACAAAATATAACACTTCTAAATCCTTTGTTTTTGCCCTCAAAGACCTCCTGTGTCCAGATATTTTTTTTACCTGAGTTTGTTGTTTATTTTGAGCGAATAAAATCATTAACCTACTCTAGTATTGATCATATACTGACAATACTGCCCTTGATATCAACACCACAAATGTGGTGCACTGACTGTGATAATGCTGACACACCAACATTTGTTATATTTTAATTTTCCTGAAGGAACTCCCCTGATGGAATCAATAAAGTACTATCTATCTATCTATCTATCTATCTATCTATTATCCTCTCTAGACTCTTATTAATCTACCTGTTAATCTGGTTAAAAGCTTAAAAAAAATGTTGTTTTTTAAAGTTATCTTAGCTGTTAGCTTACTTATTACCATGCCCGCTCCAGTAACATATTTAGCCTTGTCCTCTAGTGATATTGACACTTAAGTTACTGAGAAGTTAAGTTTATTTTGACCAAATGGAGGTGATTTTTACAAACTTTGGGAAGCGGCTCCACTCTTGAGTTCGGAAAGACATTGCTGCTGCTAGCCGCTTGTCAGCCGGGGGACAAAAACTACATACAGTGTCAGTTAGAGGGGATTGGTGTGTGTGATGGCCATTGAAAGAAATTAATCTTTAGGTGCTTATCCAGGAAAATCAACCGATACTTATCAGTGGCGGATCAATCTGCGCATTTCTACAACATATATGAAGAATACTAATGTTAAGATTTGCTAAATGTGATTTATTTACAGAAAACAAACTTAGTTTTGTTTTTTGGAATATAACTAATCAAATAAGCTGCGTGCCAATAAAAACCAAGCGATGTGTCGCATTAACATTAATACAGTCATACTTCTGCTTTTCCTCCGTGTTTTTCCAACCTGTCCCTTGGCCAGTAGACTTCTGCAAATTAAGAAGAGGCAGATGAGGGCTTGTAATATTCCGAAAGATCTTTGACAGCCGGATCTGACCGATGTTGTCGATGTCGTAAAAGGTTTGATTTCTTTCTCCCGCAGGCTCGCTCTCTGTTTCTGGTAAACAGACCGTCGCTCCCGATGCTTCCTCCTCATCCACATTCTCAGCTCCCTCCTTTCGTCGTCTGCAAGAGCATGTCTGGGGGATATCTGCCAGCTTTGCTGCTCCCACTGCTCCCTTCTGCTGTATGGAGCATGTTGTCTTTTACCTCAGTGCTTGTCAACATTAGGAACACATCAGGAGTGAGAACCATACCTGCTGCCAGGAGCCGCCGTGTCCGAAAATGACATGTCTAGGTCCGTCTGAGATAAATAACCTTCCCTTACTAAGCCTTCAAGTATTTCCACAGTGTCAGACAACCCCGTCTGGTCCAGACTCTCATCAGCCGTCCTAGAGAGGGAACACACAAGGACAACTCAGTTGGAAAAAAAAATATATATATATATATATATATATATATATATCAGAGATGCGCGGATAGGCAATAATATCATCCGCAACCGCATCACCAAAGTAGTCATCCACCCGCCGTCCTACCGAACCAACATTTTATCAGGACCGTACCTGCCCGCCAACCGCCCACTGAAATACATCAGAAGTCGGCCGGCTTTATCACTCACAGAGCTATTTAAACCTGTTTCACAGAGTAACGAAGACAATTGGAGCCGCTAACGTTCTCGCGACTATCCAATAGCGTCCATCCTGATGACAAGAATATGGGCGTGCTGGGAAGCCATTGCCTTAGACACCTTCAACAACATGTACGAACCGATTGTTGGTCCCGCAACATGTTGTGTGCAGCTTCCGTAATTACACGTATGAGATTGAAAGGCATACTGGGTGATACAGAGTACACTGATGGTTGTGATATAAACAACTTTAACACTTACTAATATGCGCCACACTGTGAAGCCACACAATACAAGATTGACAAACACATTTCGGGAGAACATCCTCACAGTAAAACATAAACGCAACACAACAAATACCCAGAATCCTTTGTATCTGTGACAAATCCTGAATATATTTTACACCCCCGCGCCCCCAACCCCGCCCACCTTACCGACGCACGGGGGTTGCTGCTAGCAGGGTGTATAAAATAGTCAGGGTGTGTCATGAATACAAAAGATTCTGGGTATTTGTCGTGTTGCGTTTATGTTGTATTACTGTGAGGATGTTCTCCCGAAATGTGTTTGTCAATCTTGTATTGTTTGGCTTCACAGCGTGGCGAAAATTACTAAGAGTGTTAAAATTGTTTATATCACAACCATTAGTGTACTCTGTGTCACCCAGTATGCCTTGCAGTCGTGTGCGTGTTGCTGCGGAAGCCACACACAACATGAGGCTGGACTGACAATCAGATCGTACATGTTGTAGAAGGCGACAAAGCCAATAGCTTCATAGCACGCCCTAATACTTATTATCTGGGTGACTGCCGGGAGTCATTCAAGAGAATAATAGCGTCTCCTATTGTCTTCTTCTCTTTATGACACGGGGCTTAAATGGCTCTCTGAATGGTAAAGGATATCGATCCCAGAACCATGTATATCAAACATTTCCGGATGGTTCAACCGCCACCCGCCCGAATCTAATTAAAATCTATTTTTTCGTCATGTCAACCGCCCGACCCGCGGTTTATCCGCGGCTGAGACCGCAAACCGCGCATCTGTAATATATATATATATACATATATATACCGTATTTTTCGGACTATAGGTCGCAGTTTATTTCATAATTTGGCCGGGGGTGCGACTTATACTCAGGAGCGACTTATGTGTGAATTTATTAACAGATTACCGTAAAATATCAATAATATTATTTAGCTCATTCACGTAAGAGACTAGACGTATAAGATTTCATCCGATTTAGCGATTAGGAGTGACAGATTGTTTAGTAAACTTATAGCATTTTCTATATTTAGTTATTTGAATGACTCTTACCATAATATGTTACGTTAACATACCAGGCACCTTCTCAGTTGGTTATTTATGTCTCATATAACGTACACTTATTTAGCCTATTGCTCGCTATTCTTTATTTATTTCAAATTGCCTTTCAAATGTCTATTCTTGGTGTTGGGTTTTATCAAATAAATTTCCTCAAAAAATGCAACTTATACTCCAATGTGACTTATATGTTTTTTTCCTTCTTTATTATGCATTTTCGGCAGATGCGACTTAATACTCCGGAGTGACTTTTACTCCGAAAAATACGGTATATAAATATATATATATATATATATATATATATATAAATATATATGTATATATATATATATATATATATATATATGTATATATATATATATATATGTGTATATATATATATATATATATGTGTATATATATATACATACACAGTATATATATATACATGTAAATATACATACAGCGTATATATATATACATATATACATATATATACATACTCATATATATATATACATATATACATATATATGTGTATATATATGTAATAACTATATATACGTATATGTATATATATGTATATATGTATGTGTGTATATATATATGTATATGTGTGTATATATATGTATATATACATACTCATATATATATACATATATATATGTGTGTATATATATGTAATAACTATATATAAGTATATGTATATATATGTATATATATATGTGTGTATATAATATGTATATGTGTGTATATATATACATATACATATACATACATATACATATATATATATATATATATATGTATATATATTCATATAAATAGCATTTTGGTGAACTGGGGTTGTTTTAAATGTTCTATAAAATACGAATTTGAATAAACTAAAGACTTAAAATCCACTTACTCCTCAGATGTTTCCAATGTTCTTGTTAGAATATTCTTATGATCTGTTGGAAGAAGAAATGATTTGCATTAGAAAATGAAAATATTTTAAGCATGTGCTATACAGTTTGCCTACAATGTAGGCCTGAGGACTATTTTGTTGCCTATTGACTCTCTTTATAAAGGCCATTTTTTGATGTTCTGTAAACCTGTAATTTTATAATGTTTTTCCATGAAACTAAATGAACCCAAGCATTTCCCTTTGACATGCGTGCAAATCACATTAGAGCTGTAATTTGAACCCCTCAGCCCTAAATAGCACCAGAGTACCATATGTTTATATTAGACACATAGTTGCTTTGAAAATCAAAAAACAGCCAACAACTTGCAATAAAAAACAGTGTTAGTGAGTTGGAAGTGACATTGTGTGGATGTGTTTACGTCTAATATCTTGCACACATTTGAGCCAAATACAAACGTGCGGCTATTGTAGGGCGTCGTATGTACAAGGCTACACGTTTATGCAATTATTAGTTAAACAAAACGTGCAAATTTAAGCATATTTTTTGTACGCATGTCTGAAACTACATCAAATCAACAAAGTCCAGACAGCTTCCATCCATCCACTTTCTACCGCTTATTCCCTTCGGGGTCGCTGCAGCATATCTCAACTACATTCGGCGGAAGGCGGTACACCGTGGACAAGTCGCCACCTCATCGCAAGGCCAACACAGATAGACATACTCCTTCCACATTTTTCAACCCACTTCAAACGTTCCACCATGAAAACATTCCTCTTAATCACAAAAAAACAAAGTTGTTTTTAGGACTGGAAAAAATCAGAAATTCCAGGAATTCCGTAATACCAATTCTCAATTCAACATGTTACTACTTCAACATTTCTCTACCGATTCGAAAAAAAAAATCCAACACCACCTCATTTACATCATTCAAGGTTTTTTACCATTTTCCAAAAAATTCCCGCTTTTCCCAAAATTCCCAAATTAAAAAAAAAATTCCCATTGGAATGAATGGGACATTACCGAGGATGTCGTAGTGGTTTGTGCAGCCCTTTGAGACACTAGTGATTTAGGGCTATATAAGTAAACATTGATTGATTGATTGATTCTTAAAAGTTCCAAAATTTCCACATTTTTCATCGTATTCAAACTGTTCCAACTTGTAAATATTCAGCCTGTTCAGGAATTGTCTGCTCTATCTACTTCAAGGATTCTAAAAAATTCCCGTATTTCAAACCAATTCTCAATTCAACATGTTACTACTTCAACATTTCTCTACCGATTTGAAAAAAAATCAACACCACCTCATTTACATCAATCAAGGTTTTCTACCATTTTCCCAAAAATTCCCGCTTTTCCCGAAATTCACAATTTAAAAAAAAAAATCCTATTGGAACGAATTGGACATTCTTAAAAGTTCCAAAATTCCCACATTTTTCATCGTATTCAAACTGTTCCAACTTGTAAATATTCAGCCTGTTCAGGAATTGTCTGCTCTATCTACTTCAAGAATTCTAAAAAACTCCGTATTTCAAACCAATTCTCAATTCAACATGTACTACTTCAACATTTCTCTACCGATTTGAAAAAAAATCAACACCACCTCATTTACATCATTCAAGGTTTTATACCATTTTCCCCAAAATTCCCGCTTTTCCCTAAATTCCCAAATAAAATAAAAAAATCCTATTGGAACGAATGGGACATTCTTAAAAGTTCCAAAATTCCCACATTTTTCATCGTATTCAAACTGTTCCAACTTGTAAATATTCAGCCTGTTCAGGAATTGTCTGCTCTATCTACTTCAAGAATTCTAAAAAATTCCCGTATTTCAAAAAATTCCTTTTTTTTTGTGCCTTTTCCCTATTCAAAATGAATTGGCCATTTTACAAACTTTTGCAATTCCCACATTCTTCAACCCATCCATCCATCCGTTTTCTACCGCTTATTCCCTTTGCGGTCGCGGGGGGCGCTGGTGCCTATCTCAGCTATAATCAGGCGGAAGGCGGTGTACACCCTGGACAAGTCGCCACCTCATCGCAGAGCATTCTTCAACCCATTCAAAAACAACTCCACCTTCAACACATTCCACCATCCTGGAAAGTCAAACTACCCTTTTTCCAAGTTGAAATAAATTCTCAGATTTTCCAGAATTCCTGGTTTTCCAAAGCCCTATATCCACCCTTTTTTCTGCCGACTACTCCTTCCACATTTTTAACCCACTTCAAACGTTCCACCATGAAAACATTCCTCTTAATCAGAAAAAAACGAAGTTCTTTTTTGAACAGCTTGTTTGATCTAAAAATCAAAAATGCGCTGTTACAGCTTTACAAAAAAGATGTTTTGCCATGCCACCAATAAGAGAGAGTCTAATCAGCCCTCCTCTTCTCCCATTGGTGGTGTGGCTGAGTGTTTGTTTTTGAACACATGTTTGAAGTTTGCATTTTTGCTGCAAAACTTGCAGCCATTTTACCATGACAGCAGCCAGACTCATGCAACCTGAACGCTCACCTCTTTTGCATTTACATTTTGGTATTGCACAAATGCTGTCACTTATTATGATTCTTTAAAATAGTTACAATAGTCTTTGTTTTTGGGTTTGTCAAAGTTAATAAGAGAATGTGTGTCATATGATGCAATCTGATGTCATGTAATCTTTTTGCAGGTTTGTTCCACCTAAAAAATCTACCTAAAATCTTTGTTCCACCTACTCCTGCATGAGGACGGTCTCGCAAGTGGCTCCTTAACCTTTGTGAACATATGGTGGACATATCCTGTTACAATGCCTTTGTGGTTTTCACAAACATTGAACCCACATGGATCGGCACAAAAGGCTACAGGCAGGTCAAAAGAGGGGAAGTGGCAAAAGCAACCCCAGCCGAGGCAGTGCACAAGTTAAACAGTGCACTTTGTTTACTTGCAGAAAAAGCGGAGTACACTTGAGCACCATTAGCCACAGGCCTACTTGCAAAGACCATCTTTGGTCTGTAATACTGTATATGTTCTCAATCAATCTGGGTGTTACCTTTTTGTGGTTGTATTCTTGTTATTGTTCATGGAATTGTGTAGTCTTATTGATACATTGTTATGCTATAGATACTTTGTTATTCTCTTATTGTTAGTGATATCGTTATTGATGCATTTTAATCACATCATAATCAATGTTATGTGTTATTTACCTATTCAATGCTCCAATTACATGATAACAAATGGGGGGGATTTTGCTAATTTTGCCCAATACTAAACAGTTTTCTTTTACAAAAAGGGCACAAAACATACAAAAACATAAAATATCAACGATAAAAAACTTTTCTATGACAAAAAGGGCAAAAAAACATTAAAGATTAACAAAAAACCTTGGCCCTGCGATGAGGTGGCGACTTGTCCAGGGTGTACCCCGCCTACCGCTCGAATGCTGCTAAGATAGCGTCCGGCACTTCCCGCGGCCTCGAAAGGGACAAGCGGTAGAAAATGGATTGATGGCTAATATCAACAAATAGATTTAAAGTTGTTCTAGAGATTTAAGTGTTCAACGTAAAAAATATAAAATATTTGACTTTTAACACTTTTATGAGTGGGATCCTCAATAATCCAATGGTTTTATAACATTATTTATTAAAAACGATCACTGCTTAAACAGTTATTAATAAATCATAATAAATGTGGTTGTGAATTTTTGACCCATTTAGGGCTCCAACTACTTAAAGTTAAAGTTAAAGTACCAATTGATTGTCACACACACACTAGGTGTGGTGAAATTATTCTCTGCATTTGACCCATCCCCCTTGATCACCCCCTGGGAGGTGAGGGGAGCAGTGGGCAGCAGCTGTGGCCGCGCCCAGGAATAATTTTTGGTGATTTAACCCCCAATTCCAACCCTTGATGCTGAGTGCCAAGCAGGGAGGTAAATGGGTCCCATTTTTATAGTCTTTGGTATGACTCGGCCGGGGTTTGAACTCACAACATACCCATCTCATGGCGGACACTCTAACCACTACACATCAAATATTTGACTTCTGAGTTTTGGAGGGAAAATTTTGCATAATTTTTGTTTAAAAAAAGGGTGTTTCTTTGACAAAAAGGGTATAAAACATAGAAAAACATTTAAAAAAAAATTAAAACAAAAAACTTCACCTTAAATATTTGACTTTTTAATTTTTGGGGGGGAAATATTGCATAGCGTGTGTTTTTGCCATTGAAATATGTGTTGGCATAAACATTAAAAAAACATAGAAACCTTGATATCAATGGATAGATTTGAAGTTGATCTTGAGATTCAAGCAATTAAAGTAAAAAAATAAAAACAAATAATATACGACTTAAGACTCTAATGCAGGGGTAGGGAACCTATGGCTCTAGAGCCAGACGTGGCTCTTTTGATGACTGCACCTGGCTCTCGGATAAATCTTAGCTGACATTGCTTAACACGATAAGTAATGAATAATTCAGCTGGTAATCACAGTGTCAAAAATACCGTTAAAAATACAAACCATTCTCATGCATTTTCATCCATCTATCCGGTTTCTACCGCACCTGTTCAAGAAGTCGGATTAATGGTAAGAAGTATTTTATTTATTTTTAGTTAGCCTCAGAATAACAATGTTATTAAAAAGAATAAGAGACTCATTATACTCTAAAAATGTTGATCTTTCTTAAAATGCATGCATGTAGTTGTATTCAGTGTTAAAAAAAAAAATATATATATATATGGCTTTCACGGAAATACTTTTATAAATATTTGGCTTGTATGGCTCTCTCAGCCAAAAAGGTTCCCGACCCCTGCTCTAATGACTGTGGCTCTTTTGAGTCCTCCGACCTATAATGTTCATAACATTAAAGCAGGCCTGGGCAATTATTTTGACTCGGGCCACATTTAGAGAACATTTTTTTTATCTGGGGGCCGGTTTATCTATTTGTAGGAACACTAATACAAAACCTCACAATAATGTCTGACTGAATGCTAAAAACGTTATGACAGACCGCCTTAAAAAACGGAATGGAATTTAACATTTTTCTATGAGGGATAAAACACTGAATATTGACAAAATATGAACGTCACACCCCCTTTCGATTGACATATACAATCAAGTGAAACGCAACAAAAATGCTACAAACAGTGAAGTATGAACACAAAGGGTACAAAATGAACCCATTTACAATCTGATACATCTGATATTTGCTGAATTTCCGCCAGGGATCAATAAAGTACTTTCTATTCTATTCAATTCTATATATCCCTAAGCTTTAGAACTTTGTTGTGAAAATCTCCTTCTGCGTCTGTAGAAACGCTTCCCGCCCACACTGCTTGGTGCCTCATCTGAGCTGCTGTGACGTAATTACCATAGCAACTAATTAGATGACCATAGTAACTAATTAGATTACCGTAGTAACTGGTATATCATCCATTTGCGCGGATTCCGGTCATTAGAAAACATCACTGCACATCATAATGGCAGCTACACTTTCTATCTTAAATATCTAAAAACATTATTTGGGAATGTCCGGCGGGCCAGATTGAAAAGCGCAATGGGCCGCATATGGCCTTAATTTGCCCAGGTCTGCATTAAAGGATTCCCCGAGGATTAAAATTATATTCTATTCAGGTCTATACAGTATTATGTGCGAGAGATTTCAAAGTGAGCCTTCCCTCAGATAATAACAGAATTCCTAATTTCCTGGAACATATTTTATGGTGTTTACTGCCCAACCCAGTCTCTTGACGATCACACGAGTGGTTTTTCGCTGTTGTACAGTCATCTGGTGCTAACGAGGAGATACCTGCTTCCCATTTTTAAAACCCACTGGTGTAACATATAGAGCAGGGGTCACCAACCTTTTTGAAACCAAAGGCTACTTCTTGGGTACTGATTAATGCGAAGGGCTACCAGTTTGATAGACACTTAAATAAATTGCCATAAATAGCCAATTTGTTCAATTTACCTTTAATAAATGAATATATATATATATATATATATATATATATATATATATATATATATATATATATATATATAAATGGGTATTTCTGTCTGTCATTCCGTCGCACATTTATTTCCCTTTTACGGAAGGTTTTTTAATAGAGAATAAATGATGAAAAAAACACTTAATTGAACAGTTTAAAAGAGGAAAAAACACGAAAAAAATGAAAATTACATTTTGAAAGAGTTTATCTTCAATTTCGACTCTTTAAAATTAAACTGAAAAAAAATGAAGAGAAAAACTAGCTAATTCGAATCTTTTTGAAAAAATTAAAAAAAGAATTAATAGAATATAATTAGTAATTTTTCCTGATTAAGATTAATTTTAGAGTTTTGATGACATGTTTTAAATAAGTTAAAATCCAATCTGCACTTTGTTAGAATATATAACAAATTGGACCAAGCTATATCTCTAACAAAGACAAATCATTATTTCTTATAGATATACCAGAACAAAATTTTTAAAATAAATTCAAAAGACTTTGAAATAAGATTTAAATTTGATTCTACAGATTTTCTAGATTTGCCAGAATAATTATTTTGAATTTTTATCATAATAAGTTTGAAGAAATATTTCACAAATATTCTTTGTCGAAAAAACAGAAGCTAAAATGAAGAATTAAACCAAAATGTATTTATTATTCTTTACAATAAAAAAAATAAAAAAAACTTCAACATTGACTTAAATTGTTTGGAAATAAGAGGAAGGAATTTAAAAGGTAAAAAGTTATGTGTTTAAAATCCTAAAATCATTTTTAATTTAAGGTTGTATTTTTTCTCTCAAATTGTCTTTCTGAAAGTTATAAGAAGCAAAGTAAAAAAATAAATGAATTTATGTAAACAAGTTAAGACTAAGTCTTTAGAATATTTTCTTGGATTTTCAAATTCTGTTTGAGTTTTGTCTCTCTTAAAATTAAAAATGTCGAGCATAGCGAGACCAGCTTGCTAGTAAATAAATTAAATTAAAAAAATAGAGGCAGCTCACTGGTAAGTGCTGCTATTTGAGCTATTTTTAGAACAGGCCAGCGGGCGACTCATCTGGTCGTTACGGGCGACCTGGTGCCCGCGGGCACCTTGTTGGTGCCCCCTGTTATAGAGTAACCGTCAATTAGCCGTGCTAATTTGCCAGTGTGCATTTCTTTGATATTTACTTGGAGAGGTGTATTGGTGGGATGAGGGGGCGTCGTAACCAAGCTGAGTAGAAGATGATAGATGCAGAGATGGCCTCCTTCTGTCAGGGTTATTTGGGTGATAGCGAAACACATCCTCGTCTTCTTCCTGATACCCTTGCTCTACTTTGCTGATGTCAAGTTCTGGTACAAGCTGAAGTGCCTGTGCAGATTCTGAAACACAAGCAAATATTATAGAGCAGTTATCAAAAAATGTAATGTCAAAGTGGAGAAAATGTGACTCACTGGTTACAAAGGTGTTCTTTCTTTGACTGTTTTCTGTTTTCTGCTCTTCAGCCGGGAGAGACAGTCGAACTGTTTTTCTTACAGCCTTCGGAGTTGAAACTGGGGAGACTTGCTCAGGTTGGTAGACCAACTACACAAAACATACACCACTATTAACCTTTGTGCAACCTTAAGATTGACTAGACACAACTACTCTCGGACCATCAACTTTTAAACTGAACATAAGGAACACGTGCAATGTTGTTTTAGGCCCTGGGGGTGCACGAGGTTCAATGTTATACTTGGGTCGATAGATTGGGAGAATATAATCATAAAATTACCTCATTTCCTATTGTGGATCCAGGAAGGTCCTTCTCCAAACAGTCAGCAATGTTCTGCAGGGCAGCCAGCTGAGAATCCAGCTCAGACAGGCGGGATGAAAACCAGACTGCTGTGTTTTTGGATGGAGGACTGTGATCAATTTGTGGCGTTGTTTTGGGATCATGGATGGACGGAGGACTGCAAAGACTGTGATCGATTTCAGGCACGATACTGGGTTTATAGATGGATGGAGGACTGCGGTCAATTGGTGGTCCATTAGAATGGATTTGTGGCGCAGTATTGGCTTTATAGATGAGTGGGGGACTGTGAGGACTGTGATCGATTTCTGGCACGGTGCTGGGTTTATAGATAGATGGAGGACTGCGATCGATTTGTGGCCCAGTAGAATAGATTTGTGGCACAGTATTGGCTTTATAGATGGATGGAGGACTGTGATCGATTTGTGGCGCACTATTGGCTTCACAGATGGATGGAGGATTGTGATCCATTTGTGGTGAAGTATTAGATTTGTAAATGGATGGAGGAATGCGATCTATTTGTGGTGCACTATTGGCTTTGTAAATGGACGGAGGACTGCGATCTATTTGTGGTGCACTATTAGATTTGTAAATGGATGGAGGACTGGGACCAATTGTTGGTGCACTATTGGCTTTGTAAATGGATGGAGGATTGTGATCCATTTGTGGTGGAGTATTGGCTTTATAAATGGATGGAGGACTGTGATATATTTGTGGCGCACTATTGGCTTCATAGATGGATGGAGGACTGTGATCTACTTGTGACGCACTATTGTCTTTATAGATGGATGGAGGACTGTGATCGATTTCTGTCCCGGTATTGGATTTATAGAAATCAGAGTCAGGTGGATTCTCAGCGTAATGTGAAGTGACTCGTTCTTGCTCTTTGCCGGACGAGGTGGGATGGACAGGAGGAGGGTGCACGAGGACACCTGGAACACACCACAAATAATGAGATCAAATCAGGCCGACGGATTATACGTTATATCCAAACCTGATTGCGTGATGGTTTTGACGTTTTGTTCTGGAATTTTGATTGATGGTTGTAAATCCCGAGGGGCAGCATGGGTGTTATTTACGATGGAAGTTGCAAGCACATGAAGCTGGGCAGGTGTGAGTACGGGAGGCGGGGGGGCAGAAGCATCCTTCCTTTCCTGCATTCCGGAGCTAAGAGGCGGCAAATCGTGATGCCATGTACCCTCCTCAATGTCCAAGACGCTCAGGAAGTTGCGACCGACCTGATCCTAAGAAGAAAGGAAACATAAGAGAAGGTTCTGACTGCAATATGTGTGCCTGGAGTCTATTTATGAGCACCAAAACATGGGAAAAGTCAATTTAGAGAAGACAGAGAGAAGACATGGTTGCTTTTAAAGTACATTTACAGGAGCAGGCTTCACCGCATGTCTTAAAATGAATACCCATAACTTTGCTAACTATCCATCAGTCAACTAAAGACAACCTTGCATGATGTTGCTGTTAAAAGATGAGCATAATTGCCACTTCTGGATCTATTGAATGTCAGGTAGGTCAGTGGCTTCCATTCCCTACCTGACAGCATTTTTCCCAAAACATAGGCATTTTTTTATTTCAGTGAATCAGTCCACAAAAATATGTACTGATAATCACAAAACCGTGTATTCCCAGTAGAGCTTATTTGGAAAATCACTTTTAAAATGTTTAGTCTTTGAATATGTTTTGTGATAACTTAGTTACAATTTTCTATCGCAAGACTTGGTGTTTCAATGAGTTCCCGGCGAGCAGACAAAAGCCGTCATTGATCTTACCAAGCTAAAGGCTTGTAAAACTGCACTGTGTAGGATGGGAAGCGACATGAAGGTGTCGGCTTCTTTGCTGTATTGTAATCCACAGGAAGATTTTGTCTTGACCCGAGATCTACAAAACGGAGAGGAAGCAGGGCCTGAACTCCCCTTTAGGCACCTTTTCTTTGAACTGTTTTGTGACCAAAGGCAGCGGCAGTTTACGACCCCCTTCCTTTGGAAACAGCTGTTGCCATGTAATCAGGGATAGTCCAAATAAAAGAGGCGTACAATCTTTCGTCAGAGCGTGCTGGAACACTCTACAAGGGTACAGGTGTACGCAGTCTCCTCATTGAGCCAAATTTAATTCTGTCTGATTCCT
Source organism: Nerophis ophidion (assembly GCF_033978795.1). Classification (NCBI taxonomy): domain Eukaryota; kingdom Metazoa; phylum Chordata; class Actinopteri; order Syngnathiformes; family Syngnathidae; genus Nerophis; species Nerophis ophidion. The sequence goes on from NC_084627.1 coordinate 3,093,156, forward strand.
TGCTTCTTTGTCTGTTTAATAGATGTCATCAGTGTTTAAACCTGACAGTAAGAAATTTTTACATTGTTCAGTATTCCAATTTGAAGGTGCCCATTTCAGCTTTGACTCTTGGTAGTTAAATTGCCCTAACTAAATAGGCTGGTTTAATTCAAGTGCCCCATTTTTTAAAAATTATGATTGCTCTGGATCGGACAGCTCAGTAAAATAGCTTAGTTGTTTAACCAGAAATATGTTAATATACGTTTAGATATTGGTATGTTTTTTCTTAATGAGGAAAGATGTTAGTCTTTGGTTTTCATGTTAACAAGCGAGTTGGCAGCAGTCAGTCTGTGAGTTTATAGTGGTGGGATTATCAATCATGGTTTTTTGATCATTTTAATTTAAAACCGTAATATTTATCGTCTGAGTTTCACCGCTGTTATCATTAATACTGTTTATCGTTACATCCCTACTATACACACACAAAACCGTTTATTCCCAGTAGGGCTTATTCGGAAAATCACTTTTAAAATGTCTAAATTCTACGGTAAATGCTAGATTTTGAGCACACTACTATAAAATGTGAGCTCTATCGGAATGAAACTGGACTCACTGGTGACGGTGGCAGAGAAGAGGACTGTTGACAAACTAGTGAGCATCCTGGATGATGCCAGTCACCCTCTGCTTAGCGTTATCAGTAGCCAGAGGAGCCTGTTCAGTGCTAGACTGCTTCATACCAAGTGCAGGACTAATAGACTCAAAAACTCCTTTGTCCCACACGCCATTAGACTGTACAACTCCTCTCTGGGGCTGGGATGCAAAACAATAACTGCAATACGTTTTCATAACATGGTCACTACTCCCTACTTTGTCTTGTTATATTCCTATTTTACTGTTATATTTTTATTCCCAATGTTGCTTTTTATTTTTTTATTCTTATTGTAATATTTCTCTATTTTGTTTCCATTTAAACCCCCGTTATTTACTTTTTACTTTTTTTAAATTGATCTCAACTCAGTACACTGCTGCTGGAATTTTAATTTTCCTGAAGGAATCAATAAAGTACTATCTATCTATATAGCTCGATTGGTAGAGCGGCCGTGCCAGCAACTTGAGGGTTGCAGGTTCGATGCCCGCTTCCGCCATCTTAGTCACTGCCATTGTGTCCTTGGGCAAGACACTTTACCCACCTGCTCCCAGTGCCACCCACACTGGTTTAAATGTAAAAATTAGATATTGGGTTTCACTATGTAAAGCGCTTTGAGTCACTAGAGAAAAAGCGCTATATAAATATAATTCACTTCACTTCACATCTATCTATCTTTAACTATAATAGGTTAAGTTAAAGTTAAAGTACCAATGATTGTCACACACATTGTCCTCTGCGTTTGACCGATCCCCTTGATCACCCCCTGGTAGTTGAGGGGAGTAGTGAGCAGCAGCAGTGGCTGCGCCCGGGAATAATTTTTGGTGCTTTACCCCCAATTCCATCCCTTGATACTGAGTGCCAAGCAGGGATGTAATGGGTCCCATTTTCATAGTCTTTGGTATGACTCAGGCGGGGTTTGAACTCACAACCTACCGATCTCAGGGCGGGCACTCTAACCACTAGACCACTGAGTAGGCATAATAGGGACTACTTTCTTTTTTTTTTTTTTTTTAAATAGCGCTAACAAAATATCCAGTCTAGTTCCTTACCACATTCCTTTCCTCTTGCGATATCAGGATGTCAACTGTTTCTCGAGGACGGCTCTCTTTGCGCAGGTGTAGTTTCTCTGAATGTTGTACTGAGTAAAAGCACACAAGCACATTTTTCAATGGTAGTTGCGTATAAAATGTGAGTCGTTATCCTTGTGACTCACTGTTGGCCGTAATGGCCGCTGCAAACGCTTGGGTGGACACAGCTTTATCCACCAGCATGGGGGAATACTCTGGAAGACAAACACACTCTTTGAAGACCACCTGGACGTGTTGGGTGCCGTTAAAAGGAGGCCAATGAAAAACATTAAGACATTTGTTTTAAAGCTCACTTGGGTCCGTGTTGGTGAATGCATCGAGGCACTCGGGGGGTCTTTTGCACGTGGCGGCGAAGGCATGAAGCTCAGCTGAAGTCGAACTTGCTTTGGTCAGTAACACCCGACCAGTAGGTAAAGATTTGATACAGCCTGAGGGAGGGGGAAGGTGGGCTTTTTAGATGATATGGAGAATTCTGACAACGGCAGAACCGTTTGGCACGAACCATGTTGAAAGGTAACATCTCTTGCAGGAGTCTTTTTCTCTGCAACAATTGGCTCCTCTTTTGGCTAAATATAAATGAGTATTTAAAATTGAACAATGACAGTGCTTAGAATGTTTATTCGATATTTCTACCTTTTGTGTAATAATGACGGACTCATTTTCTTTTCTTGCATCCAATGCCCTCTCTCTCCTCTTCTGCCTGCACACACAAAAACATCCCAATGAAAACAATCGAAACGACAACTCATTGATATCAAAATAAAGTCGATGTTGCCTCTTGCTGGATCCCGAGCTGGGTGTGGCCCCTTTGTTTGTCTCACTGGGGTCGTTTACTCTGAGCAGCTGGAGTCGAGCCTCCTCAGAGTTGCGCCTCCCCGCCACTAAGCCCGTCAGCTCCTCCAAGGACATGAGACGGGTCCTTTGGGACAAGCGAGGCGCTGGGGACGACATCTGTGGCGAGAGACAGAAAGACGGGTAAGGGCCAGGGGTGTCCAAACTTTTTTCCAGTGACGACCACATAGAAAAACAATTTGAAGCATGTGCATAGTGGCCACTTACATGCATTTTGTACATTCAAAATGATCAAGTATGACACATAGAATGGACCTGCTATCCCCGTTTGAATAAGAAAATCTCATTTCAGTAGGGCTTTAAATAAATATTAACAATTTTTCTGTACAAAGTTAACATACATGTTCTTATCTTCCTGACACATACAGTATTAGGTACCAGTTTATGAGCCCAGCACTAACGCATTGCACCATGGTTGACAGTTGCAACATTGAGGAAATTGTTTCCATTATATTTTTGGGGCGGTATAGCTCGGTTGGTAGAGTGGCCGTGCCAGCAACTTGAGGGTTGCAGGTTCGATTCCCGCTTGTGCCATCGTAGTCACGGCCATTGTGTCCTTGGGCAAGACACTTTACCCACCTGCTCCCAGTGCCACCCACACTGGTTTAAATGTAACTTAGATATTGGGTGTCACTATGTAAAAAAGCGCTTTGAGTCACTTGAGAAAAGCGCTATATAAATTCACTTCACTTCACTTATCAGTGACGGAGCAAGAAGAGGCTTAGAATGTCTACATTAAAATTTTAAAAATTTAAAAAGCACAGATCCTCAGCCATTTTTTTGTTTTCAGGTCCCACTTTGGGCCAGATCCATTTCTTCTGTGGATATCATGTTGTAACCAGAACGTGTTTATTTTGGCTTAAGAATGTTTTGCTAGCCAATACAAAAAAAAAACGAGCTGGCCCAAGGGCTGCACTTTTGACACCCCCTGGACTACGATATCTGTTGGGTTACTCACCGTTCTTGAATTAGAGTCCAAGTATAGAAGCTGGGGCTGAGGGGATTCTCCCAACGGGACAACAGGAACAAAAAGGGGCATCGGCGGTGATGGTCGTCTGGAGAGTGTGAGGTGTTCTTGTGGATCAGGCTGCAAGTGCAGCAGACGAAGGCCATGTGTCGACGCAGGCTGCTCGGATCCCTCGAACGTCTGATACCTCGAGGCGGCCTCAAAGTAGGGTATGTCCCTAAATCGGAGAAACCTTTTGGCAGCTTTTCTTTTCTTGTGTTTCTTCCTTGACGCAGCTCTACTTGTTGGTTCTACAGGGGCCGAGTTTGGAGCGTGTGGCGCCTGAGGCTGCAGCGGGACGTTCTGCTGTCGCTGGAGTAACTTGAAACCTAAGGCTTGGGATGAAGGGTCGATATTAACGTTACCGTTATGCGGTATCACGGGGGTGTCAGTGGTGAGAAGTCCTTGAGTGGATGGGATGAAGTTCTTGTTTTCCCTACTTTGAACTTCTGGCGACTCTGCTTGCACAGAAAGGGGTTGGAATCCCTGAAATGAGAAAACACTTTTGATTAGGCTTTTCTTTGATTTTCAATATTTATAATAAAAGACATGTGCAAAAGGGGGCTACTCCACATCTAAGGAGATGTTCTAGTTCAGTGTTTTTCAACCTTTTTTGAGGCAAGGCAAATTTTTTTACTAAAAAATCCGGAGACACACCACCATCAGAAAACGTTGAAAAATAAAACTCCACCAGGTCCTCGTGCCTCATTGAGTTTGTTGGTGTTTTCCTGTGTGTAGTGCTTTAGTTCTTGTTTACAATGTTATTTTGGTGGCCCTTCCTGTTTTGTTGGTGTTTTCCTGTAGCACTGTCATGTCTTTGAGCGCTATTATATATATTATATATTATATAATAATAGACTCCCTTTTAGACCAGTTGATCTGCCGTTTCTTTTCTTTTTCTCCTATGTCCCACTCTCCCTTGTGGAGGGGGTCCGGTCCGATCCGGTGGCCATGTACTGCTCGCCTGTGTATCGGCTGGGGACATCTCTGCGCTGCTGATCCGCCTCCGCTTGGGATGGTTTCCTGCTGGCTCCGCTGTGAACGGGACTCTCGCTGCTGTGTTGGATCCGCTTTGGACTGGACTCTCGCGACTGTGTTGGATCCATTGTGGATTGCACTTTCACAGTATCATGTTAGACCCGCTCGACATCCATTGCTTTCCTCCTCTCTAAGGTTCTCATAGTCATTATTGTCACCGATGTCCCACTGGGTGTGAGTTTTCCTTTCCTTGCCCTTATGTGGGCCTACCGAGGATGTCGTGGTGGTCTGTGCAGCCCTTTGAGACACTAGTGATTTAGGGCTATATAAGTAAACATTGATTGATTGATATTCCGCGCCCCTGCAAGGCTATTGATGTTTGTATTTCTATTTTGTTTTGTATATTGTACAGGATTGCTTGTTATTTTTATTGTATAGTAGTCTGTTTATTTCAATTGTTAGTTTTTCCTTTATTATAAATGGGTTGTACTTGTATAGCACTTTTCTACCTTCAAGGTACTCAAAGCGCTTTTACACTACTTCCACATTTACCCATTCACACACACATTCACACTGATGGAGGGAGCTGCCATGCAAGGCGTTAACCAGCACCCATCAGGAACAAGGGTGAAGTGTCTTGCTCAGGACACAACGGACGTGACGAGGTTGGTACTATGTGGGGATTGAACTAGGGACCCTTGGGTTGCGCACGGCCACTCTCCCCACTGCGCCACGCCATCCCACGACATACCTCTTGTGTTATTAATTTTTCTCATATTTGTTCCTACAACTGCACTTTAAGTTGGAGTCTTTAATCTCGTTTATGCAAATATAATGACAATAAAGTCTATTCTATGTTCTTGATATCCTTCTTTGTGTGGACATTGGTGATTGTCATGTCATGTACGGATGTACTTTGTGGACACCGTAAGTTTTTGCTGTCGTCCAGCATTCTGTTTCTGTTTACTTTGTAGCCAGTTCAGTTTTGCTTTCGTTTTGCATGCCACTGCCTTGTCCTTTCCCTTTCATTCATTTTTGGTTTAAGTATTACATACCTTTTTACCTGCACAATGCCTTCCGCTGTGGTCTGTACATAGGATCCCTTGCAGCACTAACTCTTCCGGGACGCTACAATATACACCTCTGCTACCTCCAACCCCGCCCCCTCCACCACCACCTCAAACACCCACCCCCCTTCCCCATCTCCCGAATTCGGAGGTCTAAAGGTTGGCAATTATGCTCCAGATGCCATTTTACACAACAAATTAGATGGACATTTAGAAAAGCATAGAGGTCTACAACTTTTTAGTGTGAGGCTGGGTCTAGGAAATTGCTATCAAGACCGCTTGTACCGTTTGGGGTCGCGGGGGGGTGCTTGAGCCTATCTCAGCTGCATTCGGGCAGAAGGCGGTGTACACCCTGGACAAGCCGCCACCTCATCGCAGGTAGACAGATAAACAACATTCACTCACATTCACACACTAGGGCCAATTTTAGTGTTGCCAATCAACCTATCCCCAGGTGCATGTCTTTGGAGGTGGGAGGAAGCCCGAGCCCCCGGAGGGGACCCACGCAGTCACGGGGAGAACATGCAAAGTCCACACAGAAAGATCCTGAGCGCAGGATCGAACCCAGGACCTTCGTATTGTGAGGCAGACGCACTAACCCCTCTACCAACGTGGGTATCAAGACCCTCCTGGATAAACATGCATCAATTTTGCTCGGGTAAGGTTGCATTTCATGATTTAACTATGCGCCTACTGTCATGTTTGTTGCTGTTGTAGTGTGTTTTCCCCCATCTTTATCAAAATATAACAATAGATGTCAACATTGTGTATGTCAGGTCTATTTAACTACATAATGAAGAGCGCTGCAGTTTAAGAGCCTGCACAATGCGTTCCGCTGTGGTCTGTATATTGGAATTACAAAAAACCAGCCTCGACTCATCCGACACATTCCGACTTTTACAAAGCAATTAACTACCTGCTGCCACCTACTGACATGGAGGATTTTTTGGACCAATTAGGTGAAGTTGCATAATTTCCTTACGGCACGCCAGACAATATCTCACGGCACACTATTGTGCCGCGGCACAGTGGTTGAAAAACACTGTTCTAGTTATTGCAAACTAGTTCAATAAAGCAAAAATCGGCTTCAGTGACGACCTGGTTGAAGATGTCATGCATGTTTTTCTGACTGCACACGACGTCATCCCACGTTCTCTTTTATTTAAGCCAGGTGCACACACACGATGAAGTCATTCCGAGTGTAAAGGCGAGCTCAGCACACAGCAACGAGCACAACACAACACGGAACGTCATTGCGATGCACAAGCAAACATGACAGCCGTATAAGCGATGCACCCTAATGAAGGTAAGTCAACGCAGTGTGCGTAATTACGCACGCGTGTACGGACCCGACACTGTATTATACTTCCAGGATCGGTGCCAATACTTAAAAAAGGGTATTTAAATACATTCCTAATTAGTGCGCAAGTTTTCCTTCGTGATGCCACTATTGTATTCCGGGATTGTGTCCGCCTCACGATAAGGAAATCACCGACACCAATGCGGCTTTCTATATGCAGTTCCCGCTTGTATTCCATCACGTGACCTATTCCCGGAAGTGACAACCGGTGGTGGTCAACCAAGCTAAAATGGGTGTTGTACAACAAGCAGCGCGCGAACTATCTATGCGTACAAAATAGGCTTAAATCTTCCTGCAAAAATATCTAACTATGCAATGGATTACATCCCTATTCTTTAAAAAAAAAAAAAAAATGTCTAGTGATATATTCCCAGACATCCATCCATTCACCCATGTTCTACCACTTATTCCCTTCGGGGTGCGGGGGGCGCTGGAGCCTATCTCAGCTACGATCGGTCGGAAGGCGGAGTACACCCAGGACAAGTCGCCACCTAATCGCATGGTTCTCATGCTCAAGACAATACTAGCCAACCCTCCCGATTTTCATGGGAGACTCCCGGATTTCAGTGCTCCTCCCGAAAAATCCGAAAAACCATTCTCCCGAATTTCTCCCGATTTCTACCTAGACAACAATATTGGGGGCGTGCCTTAAAGACACTGCCTTTAACGTCCTCTGCAACCTGTCGTCACATCTACTTTTTCCTCCATACAAACAGCGTGCCGGCCCAGTTACATAATATCTACGGCTTTTCACACACAAAAGTGAATGCAAGGCATACTTGGTCAACAGCCATACAGGTCACACTGAGGGTGGCCGTATAAACAACTTTAACACTGTTACAAATATACGCCCCACTGTGAACCCACACCACACAAGAATGACAAACACATTTCGGGAGAACATCCGCACTGTAACAAAACACAAACACAACAGAACAAATACATAGGAACCCTTGCAGCACTAACTCTTCCGGGACGCTTCAATATACACTCCCGCTACCTCCAACCCCGCCCCCTCCACCACCACCTCAAACACCCACCCCCCTCCCCATCTCCCGAATTCGGAGGTCTCAAGGTAGGCAATTATGCTCCAGATGCCATTTTACACAACAAATTAGATGGACATTTAGAAAAGCATGGAGGTCTACAACTTTTTTGTGTGAGGCTGGGTCTAGGAAATTGCTATCAAGACCGCTTGTACCGTTTGGGGTCGCTTGAGCCTATCTCAGCTGAATTCGGGCAGAAGGCGGTGTACACCCTGGACAAGCCGCCACCTCATCGCAGGTAGACAGATAGATAAACAACATTCACTCACATTCACACACTAGGGCCAATTTTAGTGTTGCCAATCAACCTATCCCCAGGTGCATGTTTTTGGAGGTGGGAGGAAGACAGAGTCACGGGGAGAACATGCAAAGTCCACACAGAAAGATCCTGAGCGAAGGATCGAACCCAGGACCTTCGTATTGTGAGGCAGACGCACTAACCCCTCTACCACCGTGGGTATCAAGACCCTCCTGGATAAACATGCATCAATTTTGCTCGGGTAAGGTTGCATTTCATGATTTAACTATGCGCCTACTGTCATGTTTGTTGCTGTTGTAGTGTGTTTTCCCCCATCTTTATCAAAATATAACAATAGATGTCAACATTGTGTATGTCAGGTCTATTTGACTACATAATGAAGAGCGCCGCAGTTTAAGAGCCCAAGGGCCGGACATTGAAATGTGGATGTTTCATCAGAAAGTGCCTCCGCAGGTTATATTTATTGGGGACTGTATTTACTTAGGGCTTCACAGTGGCAGAGGGGTTAGTGCGTCTGCCTCACAATACGAAGGTCTTGCTGTCCTGGGTTCAAATCCAGGCTCGGGATCTTTCTGTGTGGAGTTTGCATGTTCTCCCCGTGAATGCGTGGGTTCCCTCCGGGTACTCCGGCTTCCTCCCACCTCCAAAGACATGCACCTGGGGATAGGTTGATTGGCAACACTAAATTGGCCCTAGTGTGTGAATGTGAGTGTGAATGTTGTCTGTCTATCTGTGTTGGCCCTGCGATGAGGTGGCGACTTGTCCAGGGTGTACCCCGCCTTCCGCCCGATTGTAGCTGAGATAGGCGCCAGCGCCCCCCGCTACCCCGAAAGGGAATAAGCGGTAGAAAATGGATGGATGGATGTATTTACTTAATTGCAAAGTAAACACATTAGCTTTCACACTGAAAATTCATTATTCTGTCCTCGCTACTCATTTCCAGTGTGTGCAGCGAGTTAAGCTCTAGATCATGGGTGTCAAACTCTGGCCCGCGGTGTAATTTAATTTGGCCCTTGCGGCAATATCAATTTAGCATTAGAGCTGGCCCGCCGGTGTTATACAGCGTCGGTGCCGCTGTTACACCGCATTCACCGCTAATACTCATACTTGCCAACCCTCCTAATTTTCCCGGTACACTCCCGAAGTTCAGTGCCCCTCCCGAAAATCTCCCGGGGCAACCATTCCCCCGAGTTTCTACCGATTTCCACCTGGACAACTATATTGGGGGCGTGCATTTAAGGCACTGCCTTTAGCGTTCTCTACAACCTGTCGTCACGTCCACTTTTCCTCCATACTAACAGCGTGTCACATAATATTTATGACTTTTACACACACACACATGCACAAGTGAATGCAAGGCATACTTGGTCAACAGCCATACAGGTCACACTGAGGGTGGTCGTATAAACAACTTTAACACTGTTACAAATATGCGCCACACTGTGAACCCACACCAAACAAGAATGACAAACACATTTTGGGTGACACAACAGAACAAATACCCAGAATCCCTTGCAGCACTAACTCTTCCGGGAAACTTCCAGCAAACTGACCAATAATTAACGTTTTATTCATGCATTTTCTGTTGCTACTTCAAGGCTTGAATGTTTGGTTCATTCATTATTGTTATTTTATTTTTAAATGTATTATTAGCCTGTGGAAATGTTTTTATATTTACCTCAGAAGATCGCAAATAGAAAAAAAGGCATAAAATGTTTATCCATCCATCCATCCATCCATCTTCTTCCGCTTATCCGAGGTCGGGTCGCGGGGGCAGCAGCCTAAGCAGGGAAACCCAGACTTCCCTCTCCCCAGCCACTTCGTCTAGCTCTTCCCGGGGGATCCCGAGGCGTTCCCAGGCCAGCCGGGAGACATAGTCTTCCCAACGTGTCCTGGGTCTTCCCTGTGGCCTCCTACCGGTTGGACGTGCCCTAAACACCTCCCTAGGGAGGCGTTCGGGTGGCATCCTGACCAGAAGCCCGAACCACCTCATCTGGCTCCTCTCGATGTGAAGGAGCAGCGGCTTTACTTTGAGTTCCTCCCGGATGGCAGAGCTTCTCACCCTATCTCTAAGGGAGAGCCCCGCCACCCGGCGGAGGAAACTCATTTCGGCCGCTTGTACCCGTGATCTTATCCTTTCGGTCATGACCCAAAGCTCATGACCATAGGTGAGGATGGGAACGTAGATCGACCGGTAAATTGAGAGCTTTGCCTTCCGGCTCAGCTCCTTCTTCACCACAACGGATCGGTACAACGTCCGCATTACTGAAGACGCCGCACCGATCCGCCTGTCGATCTCACGATCCACTCTTCCCCCACTCGTGAACAAGACTCCTAGGTACTTGAACTCCTCCACTTGGGGCAGGGTCTCTTCCCCAACCCGGAGATGGCATTCCACCCTTTTCCGGGCGAGAACCATGGACTCGGACTTGGAGGTGCTGATTTTCATTCCGGTCGCTTCACACTCGGCTGCGAACCGATCCAGTGAGAGCTGAAGATCCCGGTCAGATGAAGCCATCAGGACCACATCATCTGCAAAAAGCAGAGACCTAATCCTGCGGTCACCAAACCGGAACCCCTCAATGCCTTGACTGCGCCTAGAAATTCTGTCCATAAAAGTTCTGAACAGAATCGGTGACAAAGGACAGCCTTGGCGGAGTCCAACCCTCACTGGAAATGTGTTCGACATACTGCCGGCAATGCGGACCAAGCTCTGACACTGATCATACAGGGAGTGGACCGCCACAATAAGACAGTCCGATACCCCATACTCTCTGAGCACTCCCCACAGGACTTCCCGAGGCACACGGTCGAATGCCTTCTCCAAGTCCACGAAGCACATGTAGACTGGTTGGGCAAACTCCCATGCACCCTCAAGAACCCTGCGGAGACTATAGAGCTGGTCCACAGTTCCACGACCAGGACGAAAACCACACTGTTCCTCCTGAATCCGAGGTTCGACTATCAGGCGTAGCCTCCTCTCCAGTACACCTGAATAAACCTTACCGGGAAGGTAAGGTTCCATGATAAAATGTTTATTTAAATTTTATTTGATATGCCATTGATATTTTTTTAATTATTATTATTATTATTTGAAACTGGATTTTGCATGTCACTAAAGTTATACAAGCCTTGCTTGTTCAATATTTAATGCAAAACTTGTTTGGGTCCCTATTAAAAGGTTAATTTGTTCAACCTTGGCCCACGGCTTTGTTCCGTTTAAAATTTTGGCCCGTTCTGTATTTGAGTTTGACACCCCTGCACTAGATGTTTTGTGGAGGATTGATGTTCCTTCTTTTGCATTTATTTCCTTTTACTTCTTCCTGCATTTAGGTTTGTAAGACTAAAAATATAAACATAAAAGTACAACGTCCATTGTGTATTTTACATAAATAAAATTGAGGCTTTGGTCCTAACAGATTCCCACAATAAACTACAATTTTTTACACATATCGCAATTACAAAACATTCACACACCAAACATTGCACACAATGTATGTGACTCATCACAGTAAAACCTATGGTTTGTCGCCCTCTACTGGTCAAATTTAGCGTTACATGTATTTAATGAAGTTACTTTCAGACAAATACCAACACGACCACAATTACAAAATACATCACAAAGTCAGCAATTTCACTAACAAAACAAACTAAATATCCTTATGCACAACATCTACTTACAAAGATCTGACCAAACTTAGTAATAAGGTTTACACACTGGGATTTCTACCATTGTTGCTGCTTGTCCGGATCAATGTGTCCGTCCGTCGCTTAAAAAGTCAGCCAGAAATCGATGACTCAAGTACTTGCTCGGGGCACAACATTCATACTTTGTTGTCCAGCCATTGATAAAAGTGAGATTTTTGCAATTTAGATTTTGTTTTCAGGTGAATGACAAGTCGACCTCTACTCAACCCACTGCTGCGGGGTGACAGGAGTACGGCATACATGATCAGCCCTGGTTTTAAAGTTTTCATCCAGCTTAATTGAGGATAGAGAAAAAGGAGGACTACAACAGCAGACTCGTGCAAAGCTTTTCAGGTAAAACTTGACCAAATATCGGCCAATTGGAAATACGTCACAAATCGGTCAAATTCCAAATGGCTAGTTTGGAGGAAGTATTAAAGAAAGCAAGATTTTGTTTTATAAATATCATAGTTTGGTTTTAAATTTCCAGGACTTATGCAGATCCCAAATACACAAAAACAGGTACTTATAGTTTTTAAAAAAAAAGTTGGTTTTGCATGATAGGTCTCCTTTTAAACTCTTTTAATCCATTATAATAATGCTCTTTAAGGCTGAGCCAATCAGTGACCGCGATACTGGACACCGCACTGATTATTTTGGTCTCCTTTAGTGGCCAATACTACTGCAGTGTTGATATTTTTAATTTATGCCTGAACATGGATAACATTGGGCCAAAAACTTCTTCAAAAATCTTTAGAAGAAAATAATTGCGCAATATTTAAAGCGCAAAGTGGCGAGGGACGACTTACACTGACGACTAATGATAATAAATAAATAAATAGGGTTGAACTCCGCCAAGGCTGCCCTTTGTCACCGATTCTGTCCATAGCTTTTATGGACAGAATTTCTAGGCGCAGTCAAGGCATGGAGGGGATCCGGTTCGGTGGCTGCAGGTTTAGGTCTCTGCTTTTTGCAGACGATGTGGTCCTGATGGCTTCATCTGGCCAGGATCTTAAGCTCTCACTGGATCGGTTCGCAGCCGAGTGTGAAGCGACTGGGATGAGAATCAGCACCTCCAAGTCAGAGTCCATAGTTCTCGCCTGGAAAAGGGTAGAGACCCTGGCCCAAGTGGAGGAGTTCAAGTACCTAGGAGTCTTGTTCACGAGTGAGGGAAGAGTGGATCGTGAGGTCGACAGGCGGATCGGTGCGGCGTATTCTCTAATGCGGACGCTGTATCGATCCGTTGTGGTGAAGAAGGAGCTGAGCCGGAAGGCAAAGCTCTCAATTTACCGGTCGATCTACGTTCCCATCCTCACCTATGCTCATGAGCTTTGTGTTATGACCGAAAGGACAAGATCTAGGGTACAAGCGGCTGAAATGAGTTTCCTCACCCTAGCTCTCCCTTAGAGATAGGGTGAGACGCTCTGTCATGTACAAATTAGAGTGTATGCTATTTATAACCTACTGTATTCATGTCATCTACATACAATTGTTCTTGTGGTAATTATTGGGCTAAATCTGGGACCTTAGATACTACATTTTGTCATCTTGTGTGTTGGTATTAGAGCTGTGAATCTTTGGGTGTCCCACGATTTGATTCAATATCGATTCTCGGGTCACGATTGGATTCAAAATTGATTTTTTTTTCCCAATTCAACACAATTCTCGATTCAAAAACGATTTTTTTCCCGATTCAAAAGGATTCTCTATTCATTCAATACATAGGATTTCAGCAGGATCTACCCCAGTCTGCTGACATGCAAGCAGAGTAGTAGATTTTTGTAAAAAGCTTTTATAATTGTAAAGGACAATGTTTTGTCATCCATCCATCCATTCATCCATCCATTTACTACCGCTTATTCCCTCTGGGGTCGCTGGCGCCTATCACAGTTACAATCGGGCAGAAGGCGGGGTACACCCTGGACAAGTCGCCACCTCATCGCAGGGCCAACACAGATAGACAGACAACATTCACACTCACATTCACACACTAGGGCCAATTTAGTGTTGCCAATCAACCTATCCTCAGGTGCATGTCTTTGGAAGTGGGAGGAAGCCGGAGAACCCGGAGGGAACCCACGCATTCACGGGGAGAACAAGCAAACTCCACACAGAAAGATCCCGAGCCTGGGATTGAACCCAGGACTGCAGGACCTTCGTATTGTGAGGCAGACGCACTAACCCCTCTGCCACCGTGAAGTTTTATCAACTGATTGCAATAATGTAAATTTGTTTTAACTATTAAATGAACCGAAAATATGACTTATTTTATCTTTGTGAAAATATTGGACACAGTGTGTTGTCAAGCTTATGAGATGCGATGCAAGTGTATTGTTCTTCTTTTCTTTTTTTTTTTTATAAATGTCTAATGATAATGTCAATGAGGGATTTTTAAGCACTGCCATGTTGAAATGATAACTAATATTGATACTGTTGTTGATAATACTCATTTTTGTTTCATTACTTTTGGTTTTTTCTGTGTCGTGTTTGTGACTCCTCTCAATTGCTCTTTTTATTGCAGTTCTGAGTGTTGCTGGGTCAGGTTTTGTTTTGGAATTGGATTGCATTGTTATGGTATTGCTGTGTATCGTTTTGTTGGTGAGATGAATGAAAAAAAATTATATACATATATTTTTTTACAGATGAGAATCGATTCTGAATCGCACAACGTGAGAATCCCAATTTCGAATTTGAATCGATTTTTTCCTTCACCCCTAGTTGGTATGACAATAAAGTTTTTTGAATCCTTGATTTATACAAAAAATGTAAGTGTCAAAACTACCCCAGATTCTTTTTAATTTTTCAGTATGCTACTGTACACTCTGTGGAAAAAACAAACTTGTATTACCTGATCATTTCCATGTGTTTTGTAGGGTAGATTCCTGGTGTAGTGATACTGATCAGCTGATGGAGAGCGTTCCATCGGAGTGCTCTGAATGGGAAGCTGATGTGCATACATGGAGGCTGGGTTGTTAGCGTCCAGATTTGGCATGTATATTTGTGATTGAGGGGTGACAAGGTTTTGCTGAGGTGTGACACTAGCAACGTGAGGTGAAGGCACAACAGGATGCGAGGGGTTCATGCCGAACTGAGGAAATGATGAAGAATTCTGCTGGGCTAGCTGCAGGTTGGAAAATGAAACTCCCAAAACGTCCATCATGTTCATGTAGTTGATGTGCTGCAACACAAACATTTCAAGTCAGTATCGATCAAAAAAGATTCTAATTGGTTAGTGTTGTTACCTGGACTAGTCTGAATAAGTCTTCACCAATACGCTGTCTCATTGGTGGTGCCTGAATGAAGGATGGATGGTTTGGGCCAGTAGGATCCACTGTGGGTGTCTCAGGGATGAGGTGTGAGGTATGAGGCTGAGAACTTGATGGATAGTCTCCTGGTGTGTTGGCAAACAGCCTTTCACTTGAATAAGGGAACTCTACTTCAGGCTGAACACTTCGAGGGATGTGGGGGTCTGGATCACTTGTCGTCTGGGTCAACAGACGGCTTCCTGCTTGGCGACAACTTAAACAACAAAACAAGTTGGATACTATTATGGATTATAATCACAAAACTAAAATTGAACACAAAAAAAATATATAACAAATGTTCAAGGTGTCCAAAAAAATTTCACATGACTATAGATGGGTTATGCCAGTGGTTCTCAACCTTTTTTCAGTGATGTTCTGTGAACAGTTTTCTAATTCAAGTACGCCCTAATCAGAGCAAAGCATTTTTGGTTGAAAAAAAAAGAGATAAAGAAGTAAAATACAGCACTATGTCATCAGTTTTTGATTTATTAAAATGTATAACTGTGGAAAATATTGCTCATTTGTAGTGGTCTTTCTTGAACTATTTGGAAAAAAAAGATATACAAATAACTAAAAAGTTGTAGAAAAATAAACAAGTGATTCAATTATAAATAAAGATTTCTACACATAGAAGTAATCATCAACTTAAAGTGCCCTCTTTGGGGATTGTAATAGAGATCCATCTGGATTCATGAATCCATCCATCCATTTTCTACCGCTTATTCCCTTTTGGGGTCGCGGGGGGCGCTGGCGCCTATCTCAGCTACAATCGGGCGGAAGGCGGGGTACACCCTGGACAAGTCGCCACCTCATCGCAGGGCCAACACAGATAGACAGACAACATTCACACTCACATTCACACACTAGGGCCAATTTAGTGTTGCCAATCAACCTATCCCCAGGTGCATGTCTTTGGAAGTGGGAGGAAGCCGGAGTACCCGGGGGGGGGGAACCCACGCATTCACGGGGAGAACATGCAAACTCCACACAGAAAGATCCCGAACCTGGGATTGAGCCCAGGACGGCAGGACCTTCGTATTGTGAGGCAGACG
Organism: Nerophis ophidion; assembly: GCF_033978795.1. Classification (NCBI taxonomy): domain Eukaryota; kingdom Metazoa; phylum Chordata; class Actinopteri; order Syngnathiformes; family Syngnathidae; genus Nerophis; species Nerophis ophidion. The sequence continues at coordinate 3,109,484 of NC_084627.1, forward strand.
CCCTAACCCCTCTGCCACCGTGAAGCCCTGGATTCATGAACTTAATTCTAAACATTTCTTTACAAAAAAAGAAATCTTTAATATCAATATTTATAGAAAATGGATTATAATAGCATCTTTGATGTATTTGCAAATATATGGAGCATGCCCACAAAAAAATCTAGCTGTCAACACTGAATATTGCATTCTTGCATTTCTTTTCACAGTTTATGATCTTACATTCATATTTTGTTGAAGTATTTATTATTCAATAAATATATTTAGAAAGGATTTTTGATTTGTTGCTATTTTTAGAATATTTTTTAAAAATCTCACATACCCCTTGGCATACCTTCAAGTACCCCCAGGGGTACGCGTACCCCCATTTGAGAACCACTGGGTTAAGCCCCGACTTAAACAAATTGAAAAACTTATTCGGGTGTTACTATTTAGTGGTCAATTACACGGAATATGTACTGGACTGTGCAATCTACTAATAAATGTTTCAATCAATCAATTTCAATGACTTGTAAAACATGCTAGTAGGGTAGAACCTTGATTTTCGAGCCACTTTATTTGCAAACTTTTCGGTTTACGAACTTTTAGATTGCGCCAAATATGCCACTGTGCGAGAACCATGTCTCTGTACAAATGCTTTGTTCACTCCTTTTGTCATTTTGTGCTTGCTGGTATTGAGGAGCTTGAGGAAGCCAGTTTTGGACCACAGTAAGTTTGTAACTGATTAGAAGACTTTTTGGGGAAAAAATACCAAAGCAGACTTATTTTGCAGCGGCGAAGTAGACGACCTCTTGTTCAGCGGTGCCTCTTCCAACACACACACACTGGTTATTATTTGGAATGGGGACCAAGTTTTTGATCATCACTTGTGGGGACCACCCTTTCTACAGGTAGTGGAGGCATTTAAAACAACAAGGTAAAATGCCCACTGTCCAATTAGCTCATACATGTCTTTAAATCTCTGGGTTGATGAAGTAATGTGCTGATCGTACTTACTGGGGACCTTGGGGAAAAATAGTTAATATGGTTCATGAGGACCAAATTTAAATAATTTTGCATAATTCACACACATTTGTGCGTGACTACTCAGGACCATTAAAAAAATAAAAATAAAATACAATTTCAAATTAAATATGACATGATCCTCAGAGTTCAGCACTAACAGCTGTCCTCTAATAGGAAGTTTCACTACTTAAATGTACGATGGCTGCTGTGCAAATGTCTCACACTCAAACTAACCAGTAAACATGTTTTATGGGCCAAAGCATACAAATCACTTAGGCATCTTCAGAATGGATCTGACTATCATTTAAAAAGGTTTCCCTTTAAAGGACCTGTTTTTTGTCCCCATACAGTCAAAGGTCCCCTAAGGTGACTGTGTAAACAGAGCGATGTCCCCATTAAGTAAGTATTGCCAGAACACACACACACACACACACACACACACACACACACACACACACACACACACACACACACACACACACACACACACGCGCACAGTGCCTCTCCCCTGCCCCCTACCGTCCCTCCTTCTGTCTGCTCGTTTCTCTCTCGTGTGCCAAAGGAGCAGCTCATGAGAGGAACATTTGTGATGGTAATTTACTGTAAGTGGATATTATTTTGAAAAGGTTTTTAATTGTAGCAATATGGTTGTTAAGACTAAGGATTTTTGTAATTTCTGATCCTTTGTGAGGGCGCCAAAGGGACTTGAATGTGTATGTTGGTAGAGCAGTTTAGCTTGTCTTCGCCGTTTTCAGCTCGTAATTACAGTGAGAGTTCAATCATCCCCTACTTGTTATGTTTGTTTGATACAGTGCACAAGTGGTTCTCTAACTTTCTCAAAGTACCATTTCATACAACACTTGGCTCTCCAAGTACCACTGTAATGACCAACAATAAAATAAAGTAGTGTTTAATGCCTAAATATTCATTAAAAACAAGGCAGAGGTTTTATTTAGCAAGTATATTTAATATTTTTGGCCACTGTTAAATTACACACAGTTTGAACAGTAACATTGTGTTTGAATATTTGATTAAGTGAGTCTTTGACGTACCATTAGGTTAGGGGTGTCAAACCGTTTTAATCCGGCCTGCAAGATGAGTTTGATACGTATAAAAAAGAACTGCGATTTTCTAACAACAGAAACTGCTGTTCTCGATGTGTCCACTGGATGTTGCAATAGCAAATTAAGTGTAATCCACGTCACACATGACACTGTTTAAAGGTGACGTGTCAGATGACTTTAAGCGCCCTCTCGATTGGCTGCTGCTACTCCAATCAACACAGGTGCAAGTGATCAGCTGCTCCTGTTGTGGCTGGCAGCCGGTCGATGCAGCATCGACGCACAATACCTTTCATTGAAAATGATCCACCCAACGGATACAATACCAAAATGGTAAGCTGCAAAGTCAATGTGACCATCATTTTTGTGATAGTGAGAGTTCCGTGCAATCCTCGCAATTGGTTGACGGCGCAATGCGCACCCTAAACTCCATTGTAAAAATGTGTTTCTATATTTGTTGTTTGTTATATTTTATTTTATGTTCACATAGGTTATGTTATAGGTTATATTACCTTGACTTCGGCTATTGTGTCATTTTGATAATTATTTTGTTTTTAATATTTGAATGATGATGAAGGAATGTGTTGTGGCAGTTGCAGATGTCACCAAGTGGCGGTTTAAGGAAACATTGAGTTGCTTTTCTAAACAAGTCTTTTATTGTGAACTGCCAAAATGAGAATGCTGAACAGGAAGTGCTTTAAGTTTAATGGATTTGTAAATATACTGAGACAGTCTAAGTTGATTGTGTTTTTCATGGTGTTTTTGAAAATGCTAAATAAAAAAAATCTCAGAAGTTTCAACTAATATAAAACGTTTTTCCAAGAGGATTATTTGTAATATGTTAATTTTTAGAATGTGCTTACTGTAGTTTTGGGCAAAGTAAGACAAAGAAAACTATTTTGGAGTTGTCTTTATTTTTAAGTTATGATTCCCTAATTTTACCAGTCCGTCTTACGCGGGGGCGTACAATTCTTGAGGAGAAATTTAATTTCAATTAGGTTCGTAAATCAAGGTTCTACATGTATTGGAGATATCCTCAAAGTTTTATAGTAACAATGAAAATGCTCAATGGCTTATCAACATTTTGGCTATTGGCTTCATGTTTTTCAATCTATGTTGATCAAGTTTTACACACATGATCTTGTCAGTCCCCTTTAAGTTTGTAGTAAATTTTGTGGAGAGTAGGCTAAAAAGTTACAGCAGGTGTTTTTGTAGACCACATTGAGATGTGGGAGAAATTTTAACTCGATTCGACTAATGAGAGTTGAATAACAGCTCCACCGTGTGGTACATTTGTCAGAAAATTAATAGCACAGGCAACACATAGAGGTGCATGTTTTAATACATTTTTTTGTGTGCAGCAGTTAAAGTTTGAATAAATACATATGTTTGTCGCTGTGAGTGCTCTCCAAATGTATACATTTGACATGAAATAAAAAGAACTCACGCAGAAGTGGGGTTGGGTGTCTCTAACAGATCCGCTATCTTTAAACTCTGAAAAAAGAACAAAACAGTGTTTGTGCATGTACACTGATAAGGTGATATCATTTATTAAGGATAGGCGGCTCTATTCACGGTTTGAGGTGAGCACAGATTTTCAGATATCCCATTTGAGAGAGAAGAGGACACGTCCGTGCGGTCGTAGTCACTACTTTTGCCTGAGACATATACACAATGTTGATTAAAAGCGCTTTTATAGGATGCATAGAACTTTACAATTGTGTTGTCATACCTTCTTTTTCAGGTGTAACATCCAAATCCTCAAAACATGGTCCCTGTGATATTGGGACAGGCCTCTGAGCACTAAAGCTAAGTTCATCTGGGTCGTCAGGGAGAGGTGTCCTGTGAAACACCATCTCTTCTGGTTCGTGAGCATGAGAACTACCGGAGGAAGATAATTAATATGTAGACAATTAGCATACACATGCTTTGTTAAATGTGCACTTACATGGCAGGTTCTTCATGCTGTTCATTGTGAACAAAAGCATCAATAGGAGTTTTAGCTGTTTCAGGAAAGCCAGTATCAACGATGGCCTCTCGTTCCAGGCTGATGTCCATCTCAGGTTGCACCACTGGAAAACCAGTCCCCTTTGTTTCCGGGACTTGGACGTGAACTACGGCGTCAGATTCAAGGACAGAAGAGAACCTGTGCTCCAGCAGGCCGAGAGAAGTAAGGACGGCCGGTGCAGAGGTTTTAACGCGAATGACTATACCTTCATCGAACGTTCCATCTGCCTTCTTTTTCTTTTTGCCCTGATGACCCTGAAGCGCCCTCCTGTCAGCCCAGCGTAACATCCACTCCAGCAGCCTGCCGAGTTCTGGGAATTCAGCCTCTAATTTAGAGTCCAGGACCTGTTGCAGTTCTACAACGGCTTCTGGAGACACTGAACATTCTGTTGCCTGCAGGGCACTTTGGCTCAAGTCGGAAGCGGAGACTCTCTTTAACTCTTTAACATTGCTGTGCAGGCGGCTAAACAATCCAGTTTGCCTCTCAGACAGAGCGAGTGCAGAGAGGCTGGTGGAAGTTTGCTGCTCAGATGTCGTGTCGCGTTTCGCTGTCCTCTGGCAGCAGCCAGCTCTGAAAACAGGAAGGTCGTTGTTGCGGAGTTTCCTCTCCGGGTACTGTCCGCTGTCTCTTTGGCGCCGGTGCATCGTTGTGAGCACGTCGAAGGTAAGCGAATGCAACTCTCGCTCCCTCATCATGGTGCAAAAGGATTTCAGCAAGGGAGGCTCTCCGCCGTCAACGCTGTCCTTCTCTAGCATGTAGCTGAGGAAGAGCTCGAGAAAGTTTAGATACTCGTCGTCCTCGAGTTCAAACTCCCAAGTACCAACGACAGGAAGGGAGGTTAGCGCTGCATCATGTTGACTGACATTTTGCTTCGCTGGAACAGCAGTCCTCTTTTTTTTTTCTCTCGCCCCCCTTTAAGAAGACAACAGAATAAGCCACGCCATAAAACGCTGTTTTTGTTTCACACTAGTTACCTTGCTTTAGATTGGCTATGTGGGTTTGGAGAGACGCCCTCGATCTCTGCTGTATCGGTTAAAGTGCTGGGGTTCACACTCACGACAGGTGATGGCTGCCTCGGCACAGATGCCCCGGGTTTGCGTCCCCTGTCTTCATCTTCCTCTTCTTTCACCCACAGTCGGAGCTCAAGGGGAGCCAGGTGCCTAAGCATGCGGCCGAGGTGCTTTCTCCTCTGCTTGGACTTGTTTTGGATCAGAACGGTCATTTTGGCCTGGTCTTTGTCCCCCTCTAGAGAACAAACAATATGCAGCAGAATACGTTTACGGTATTAAACACCTGACTTGCAACATAAGATCTCACAGGCTGCCTCACAAGACCCGTAGCAACAGTTTGGGTATCAAGTACAGTAGTGTACATAAGCACAAATAACCCACTAAAGTTATATATATATATATATATATATATATATATATATATATATATATATATATATATATATATATATATATATATATGTATTAGGGACGGCGTGGCGCAGTGGGAGAGTGGCCGTGCGCAACCCGAGGGTCACTGGTTCAAATCCCACCTAGAACCAACCTCGTCACGTCCGTTCTGTCCTGAGCAAGACACTTCACCCTTGCTCCTGATGGGTGCTGGTTGGCGCCTTGCATGGCAGCTCCCTCCATCAGTGTGTGAATGTGTGTGTGAATGGGTAAATGTGGAAGTAGTGTCAAAGCGCTTTGAGTACCTTGAAGGTAGAAAAGCGCTATACAAGTACAACCCATTATATATATATATATATATATATATATATATATATATATATATATATATATATATATATATATATATACATACAGGCCAAAAGTTTGGACACACCTTCTCATTCAATGCATTTTCTTTATTTTCATTTCATGTAATTACTTCAGAAAAGCCACCCTTTGCTCTGATTACTGCTTTGCACACTCCTGTCATTCTCTCAATGAGCTTCGAGCACACCTGTGAAGTGAAAGTCATTTCAGGTGACTACATCTCGAAGCTCATTGAGAGAATGCCAAGAGTGTGCAAAAAAGTAATCAGAGCAAAGGGTGGCTACTTTGAATAAACTTTTTTGTTAAGTACATAACTCCACATGTGTTCATTCATAGTTTTGATGCCTTCAGTGACTATCTACAATGTAAATAAAAATAGTCATGAAGATAAAGAAAACACATTGAATGACAAGGTGTGTCCCAACTTTTGGCCTGTACTGCATATACAGTACATATATATATATATATATATATATATATATATATATATATATATATATATATATATATATATATATATATATATATATATGTATACAGAACTGTTTCATGAGGGGTTCCCTCAATCATCAGGAAATTTTTTCTCCTGATGATTGAGGGAACCCCTCATGAAACAGTTCTGTAGAGATGAAGTAGTCTTGTGATTTTTCCCACACCTATATATATATATATATATATATATATATATATATATATATATATATATATATATATATATATATATATATATATATATATATAAACTGTTTCATGAGGGGTTCCCCCAATCCTCAGGAGAAAAAATCTCCTGAGGATTGAGGGAACCCCTCATGAAACAGTTCTGTAGAGATGAAGTAGTCTTGTGATTTTTCCCACACCTACATATTGCGCTCTACCACGGTATCGAGCACTATTCTCTGGATAATCCAATCAAGACATATATATATATATATATATATATATATATATATATATATATATATATATATATATATATATATATATATATATATATATACATATATATGTATATATATATGTGTATATGTATATATGTGTGTATATGTATATATATATATATATATATATATATATATATACATATATATATACACATATATACATATATATTCCCTGCCTACCGCCCAAATACAGCTGAGATAGGCTCCTGCAACCTCGCGACCCCAAGAGGGACAAGCGGTAGAAAATGGATGGATGGATGGATACACATCTAATATATATATATATATATATATATATATATATATATATATATATATATATATATATATATATATATATATATATATATATATATATATTTATATATATATATATATATATATATATATATATATATATATATATATATATATATATATATATATATATATATATATATATATATATATATGTATATATATATATATATATATATAAAATAAATGTGTGCATACCAGACACACTGCATTGCTTCAGGCTCTGCAGCAGTGAGTTATACTTTTCCCTCAGGGAGACTCTGACAGACTCCTCCTTCTCTGGGAAGGCAAGTACCAGCGTGTCTGCCACCTGAGGAGGAAAAACAACAAAATACCATTTTGGTTGTTGTTGTTGTTGAGGGAGGAGAATGAGAAACCATCATTTCACCAGAGCAATAGGTGGCAGTTCGGACACCAGGCTGAGCAGAAGGTCCTGGAGGATTTCCTCAGCATTCAGCAAGTGAGAGAAGGGCAAGTAACGATGGGCCCATAGAAGAGTGTCCATGCAGGCTGACAAAACCTCAGTATCAGCCTAAAAGAAACATACACAAATCAAGCTGTTAAAGCATAAAACAGTCATGTGAAAACATTTGAACATCCTATGACTTTCTTATTTTTCACATTACTAAATTAAATTTGTGGCGGCGCCTCCAATGGGTTGTTGTCACGATGCTTTGGAAGGCATACTGGCATACACTTAGTACAAATATATCATCAATGTTTTATGAATTCGACGGCTTGCTTGATTTTTTTAACCAATCTTGCTTAAATGTTGCAGACGTGCTTATAGGTTCACTAGAGGTTTTGGTTAAACATCCTGAAGTTGCAGTGGGCACGGATGTAATTAGGGGGGCTTGTCCCCTGAACTTCCCAACGCCCTCTCTCTTATAGAAGGCAGTTTTTGTCCCCTGTGCTTTTCAATATCCAAAAATAATGTTACGCTATTAAATGGAGACAACACTTTTGCCAGGCGGAAAACCATTGCTCAGACTGAAGCCAGTCCCTCCAGATTGCCCGTAAGCCCATTGATTGGCTTTTAGGCACGGCCAATAAATGAGCTTCAAGCACACCTGTGAAGTGAAAGCCATTTCAGGTGACTACCTCTTGAAGCTCATCGAGAGAATGCCAAGAGTGAGCAGAGCAGTTAGAAACATTCCTAAATGGTTACCTGACCCACATTAGGCAACTTGTTTCTTATTGCTTATAGCGTATTCATATTTTTTTTTACAATACTTTTCAATATAGAACAGTATTTTACAGTAGAAGGCACAGTGAGTCTCCCCTTATACAGTGGTCTGTTAGTTTTTGTATGATTACATTTTTTCCCAAACAAACTAATCAAGTGCTGAAACGAAGAATCTCACGTGTTGATGACTCAATCTCTGTGCTTTTTTATGTTAAGTAATGTTAGTTTTATACAGTACAGGTCATAAGTTTGGACACACCGCCTCATTCAATGTGGTTTCTTTATTTTCTTGACTATTTACATTGTAGATTGTCACTGAAGGCATCAAAACTATGAATGAACACATTTGGAGTTATGTATTTAGCAAAACAAGGTGAAATAACTCAAAACAGGGTTTATATTCTAGTTTTTTCAAAATAGCAACCCTTTGCTCTGATTACTGCTTTGCACACTCTTGGCATTCTCTCGACGGGCTTCAAAAGGTAGTCTACCTGGAATGGTTTTCACTTCACAGGTGTGCTTGAAGCTCATCAAGGGAATGCCAAGAGTGTGCACAGCAGTAATCAGAGCAAAGGGTGGCTATTTTGAAGTAATTAGAAAATAAGTATTTCACCTTTTTTTGTTAAGTACATAACTCCACGTGTCCATTCATAGTTTTGACGCCTACAGTGACAATCTAAAATGTAAATAGTCATGAAAATAAAGAAAACGCATTAAATGAGAAGGTGTGTCCAAACTTTTGGCCTGTACTGTACCGTATTTTCCGCCCTATAAGGCGCACCTAAAACCTAAAATTTTCTCAAAAGCTAACAGTGCACCTTCTAATCCGGTGCGCCTTAAATATGGACCAATATTGAGCCACAGCAAGTCTCGCAACTACGGTAAGCAGCCACCGACTTAATTTTCCCCCGTAGAGGAAGAAGTCCGCGTCTTCTACGGTAAGCAGCCGCCGACCTTATTTTCCCCCTTAGAAGAAGCGCGAGACGGAGCCGGGCATGTTGGATGCCGTATTCGCCCAACTGTTTGATTGGAACACTGAAGAAGAATTTGACGGATTCGTGGATGAGCTTTACATGTTTATTTTGTGTCTTGTGTTGTGTGACATTATCGTTTGAGCAACGTTGAGTTATTGATATATTATTGCTTTGCACTATTTCGAGTGTCACTATATTGTGATTGCACTAACGTTTGATTTACCAAACGAGTATCAGACTGTTTTTTACGTGTTTATTGAATCGGGGAAAATATAAAACAGCTGTTTATTCATTTTGGGAGTGAACAGAGTTGTCAGAACGCTGGTTTGTAATCTATTGATAAAGTTTGACTGACCTATCTGACTGTTTTGTTGACATTCCCTTTAGTGCAGCTCCATCTAAAGCAGTGGTTCCCAAAGTGGGCGGTACCGCCCCCCTGGGGGCGGTGGAAAGATCTGGGGGGGCGGTGAGGAAGAAAGGGGCGGTAGGGGGGCGGCAGTCCGAAGTCGAAGTCAGAAGTTCGAACGTTTGTTTGACGATTTGTACACAACACGTGCAGCAGGACGAGTCAGTGGACGACGCATCAGGGTCCGGTTACCACACGCCAACATCATATTTAGTAGAACGGGGCTTCAGTGCAGTCGCCTTGCTTCTTTCCAAGCAAAGAAACCGACTGAAAATTACTGACCGCGGGGATCTACGACTTCTTCTTAGTGAGTTCCAGCCTGATGTTGAGAAGCTTATGTCCCTGCACCAAGCACATCCATCCCATTAATATTAAGTGTGAGACAATGAAGGTTACTGGTGGAATGTTTATTTACCATTCTATGTTGCTGAAACAGTTAAAACTGCTAAAAAATAAATTGGTTTACTAAATTGGGTTTTATTTGTGAAATACACATTTGTGTTTAACCTTTCTCTTTTCAAATTGCAGCATACCAAATATCAAGAAAGAGGTGTTTGTTTCCATATGTGTCTGTGGGGGTGGCGGGGGGGCGCTAGGAATTCACTGGGGAGCCAAGGGGGCGCCAGCCTGCAAAAGTTTGGGAACCATTGATCTAAAGGATGCATAACGTAACCCCAGCCTCTACTGTAGCATCTATTCTATGCGCCTTAAAATGCGGTTTGCCTTATATATGAACAAAGTTTTAAAATAGGCCATTCGTTGAAGGTGCGCCTTATAGTGCGGAAAATACGGTAATTACACACACAATCCATCCTACCCGTTGCATTCTGGCCGCCTGGTACTTCCTGCAGGCAATAGAAAGCTGATCTCTGACATGAAGCATCCAGCATAAACCACACAGCTCCCTGAAGCAAACTTAATAAAAACAAATCGTGTCAGTACCTTAAAAAAAGATGCTAGATTATAAGTAAAATAAGGGTGCTGTATTACTAATAGTGTGAATAGCATCCGAGTCCAGGTTTTTGTTCTCCATCTCTTTGAAGAATCCACCATGGCTGACAAACTTCCTCAAACCTTCTGGGAGAGCTTTTTCCTCTTCAGCAGCGGATGGGTAACCGTACCTCATCTTTATCTACAAATGAACGGTGCCAAAGCATAACCACTTTGGAAGATGTCAAAATGAAAAAAATCTTGAGAGTACCTTGAAGAGTAGATGCCTGGCACGGCGTAGATGACGAATGTACCACTGAGCAGCAGGGTGACAACAATGAGAGGACCTGAGGAGTAATAGCATCCTTTGGAGAACTCCTGACACTTTGTGACGTGTTGCAATCTCTGTAAGCTGCCCCGCTGGTCCTACTGGATCCTGGAAATGGTACCCAACGAGTAAGTACACATGTACAGGAATAGTCATACATGTTTACAATGTACCTGTGTGTTTGGGGAAGGTTGAGGACAATAAAGAGGTGGGGATGGCAAATAGAGTCCACTGTGCACCAAAGCGGGCAGGCCTGAGCACAAGTCCTTGGCCGAGTCCAATAAGAAGGTCAAGGGTGAGGACAACACATTCACACCAGCCATGACGGAGGCCTTTAGGATCTCGTGGATGGACACCTGTAACAATGCCAAGTCTTCTCCTTCCAGAGGGTCTAGAGGTTTGAGACAAGATGCTAGAGGATAAGAGGCTTCACTGTGAATGAACATACTCAAAAACAAACCTATAAACTTCTTATCGGTGATATCCCTGAGTTCTTGAGAGTTATTGTCAAGTAGATGCTGCAACTCTGCCTGGAAAATACTCTCAGGGAGTAAAGCTTTCGGGAGGTGAAGCTCCTTTCTGTTAATCCTGTTTTTGAAAGGTAAACCACTCTCAGCTGTAGTGACAGGAAACTGAATTCATTGTTTCGCTCACACACTCACCGAGTGAAGTCCAATTGGTCAAGGCAGAAGTTTTTGTAGGCAAGGCTGACAGAGGCTGCCGTCTTCCAGTCGCCGAGATTGAACGCCAGCCAGGCGGTCTCTGGGAGCAGACCCCCAAGAAGGAGCAGGTCCAGGGCGTAGTCCACTGTCCACTTCTCGGACATGTGCTGCTGGCGGACCGCTCGAGCCACCTCCTCTTGGCTGAGCGGCACCAAGCGTCCCACATTTAAGGCTGCCTCGAAACAAAAAAATATATATATATAACATGAGGAAAAATAATAGTGAAGACTTCAAGGCAGGCGCAACAGCTTGAGAAAAAATACGAAAAACCTCTTTCAAACCTGCTGGCTAATTTCAGTTATGTTCAAAGGCAGACTTGATTGATTTTTAATGCCGGAAAATTCCATTTGTCAGGGCCTTAAGGGAATTCTCAACCGTATTATGTTTAAGAGTAGGCCCACTTTGAAAACCCCTGCTCTATTCTCAGACTGTGGTACAGGTTCCACTATTGATAAATGCTCTCCATCTAGCAATACACAGGAACATCATAGATTTTTGTTCATAAAGATTTAATACAAGGGCTTCACGGTGGAAGAGGGGTTAGTGCGTCTGCCTCACAATACGAAGGTCCTGCAGTCCTGGGTTCAAATCCAGGCTCGGGATCTTTCTGTGTGGAGTTTGCATGTTCTCCCCGTGAATGCGTGGGTTCCCTCCGGGTACTCCGGCTTCCTCCCACTTCCAAAGACATGCACCTGGGGATAGGTTGATTGGCAACACTAAATTGGCCCTAGTGTGTGAATGTGAGTGTGAATGTTGTCTATCTATCTGTGTTGGCCCTGTGATGAGGTGGCGACTTGTCCAGGGTGTACCCCGCCTTCCGCCCGATTGTAGCTGAGATAGGCGCCAGCGCCCCCCGTGACCCCGAAAGGGAATAAGCGGTAGGAAATGGATGGATGGAAGATTTAATACAAGTCCATGGTCTATATCAAAATATATACAAACCCCGTTTCCATATGAGTTGGGAAATTGTGTTAGATGTAAATATAAACGGAATACAATAATTTGCTAATCATTTTCAACCCATATTCGGTTGAATATGCTACAAAGACAACATATTTGATGTTCAAACTGATAAACGTTTTTTTTTTTAAAATAATCATTAACTTTAGAATTTGATGCCAGCAACACGTGACAAAGAAGTTGGAAAAGGTGGCAATAAATACTGATAAAGTTGAGGAATGCTCATCAAACACTTATTTGGAACATCCCACAGGTGTGCAGGCTAATTGGGAACAGGTGAGTGCCATGATTAGGTACAAAAACAGCTTCCCAAAAAATGCTCAGTCTTTCACAAGAACGGATGGGGCGAGGTACACCCCTTTGTCCACAACTGCGTGAGCAAATAGTCAAACAGTTTAAGAACAACGTTTCTCAAATTGCAACTGCAAAAAATTTTGGGATTTCAACATCTACAGTCCATAATATCATCAAAAGGTTCAGAGAATCCGGAGAAATCACTCCACGTAAGCGGCATGGCTGGAAACCAACATTGAAAGACCGTGACCTTTGATCCCTCAAATAGCACTGTATCAAAAACCGACATAAATCTCTAAAAGATATCACCACATGGGCTCAGGAACACTTCATAAAACCACTGTCACTAAATACAGTTGGTCGCTACATCTGTAATTGCAAGTTAAAGCTCTACTATGCAAAGCGAAAGCCGTTTATCAACAACATCCACAAACGCCGCCGGCTTCTCTGGGCCCTAGATTATCTAAGATGGACTGATGTAAAGTGGAAAAGTGTTCTGTGGTCTGACGAGTCCACATTTCAAATTGTTTTGGGAAATATTCGACATTGTGTCATCCGGACAAAAGGGGAAGCGAACCATCCAGATTGTTATCGACACAGTTATTGTGTTATTCAGCTATTGACTTTGTTTTGCTCAATTAATTGTATGTAATAAAATAAAACAAATAACTAGTTTAGATATTGTGTTGTTAAACTGTCAATAGCACCTGAAAATAAATACATTGAAAACAGTACAGTTAATACGATACCAATCGGCATCGGAAGTGGCATCAGCCGATCTCACTCATGGATGATCGGAATTTGCAGCATTAAAGCCTGATAGGCACATCCCTAATTAAAATTTGGGCAGAACTGGGCATATATTTTGACTCAGGGGCCACATTGAGATAAAAAAATGTGTCCGGTAGGCCAATGTTTATGTGTGTATAAAATATATAAACACATTTAGCTGTAAAAAAAAAATCTGCTGTATAGTATATGGGTTTGGGTCCCTTTTTTTTTCAGGAACACTAATACCAAAAGTCACAATGTCCGATAAGAGTTCTAAAAACGTTATGACGGACCACTTAAAAAAAAAAAGAATGGAATTTTACAGTTTTTTACTGAATGGGATAGCCAAAATGTCCATGAAAATAAAGAAAGTGGGATTTACGCAAACAGGCTGGACAAGCTGGTAAAGAAGACCAGTAAAGTGGTGGGAGTGGAGGCTAGACTCTCTGGTGGTGGTGTCAGAGATAAGAAGTCTAGCAAAGCTCCTAGCCATTATGGACAACACCTTCCACTCACTACACTCGGGCCTGGCGGAGAGAATGAGCACGTTTAGTGGAAGGCTCAGACTCCCAAAATGCAACACGGAACGACACGGAAAGTCCTTCATACCGACAGCCATCAGACTGTATAATGCATATGTTCCTTTTTGACGGTACTTGAATGTATAACAGACTGTATTAATATTATTCACGTGTGAATTATGCTGTATAATAAACTGTATTTATATTATTCGCATGTGAATAATGCTGTATAATAGACTGTATTTAAATTATTTGCATGTGAATAATGCTGTATAATAGACTGTATTTTTATTATTCACATGTGAATAATGCTGTATAACAAAATGTATACTATTCACATGTGAATAGGCTGTATTTATATTATTGACATGTAAAAAATACCTAAGTGTTTGTTTATTGTGAACGAACTGTGGTGCTGAATTTCCCCCAGGGATCAATCAAGTACTTTCTATTCTATTCTATTTACAATATTAACTATGAACAATAAAACACTGAATATTAACCAGATATTGACGTCGCTCCTCTTTTACTTCTCAGACCAGCTCCTCGATAGTTGTGTATCTCTTACAATCAAGCAAAGCACAACACAAATGTAAAAAACAACAAAATATGATTGCAGAGTGTAATGAACACCAACAATTTGATATTTTGTCACGTAAAAATCTGCTCCCGCACCGTTTCTGACACAAGTGTTTCGGGCTGGCTGCTCTGAGCTGCTGTGATGTAGATTACCGTAATAATTCGTATAACACTCAAAAGCACACATTTCGACCACTGAAATACTTTCTATAGTTCAAGACTTATGGTCATTTAAACACAGCACAGCACATAATAATGGCGGCGACAGTTTTGATGTTAAAGGTCTAAAAAAAATGTTTACAACGGCCCAGGTCTGGTATACATGAAACATGTAGGAAATAAGACTCACTAAATTAAATCCAATACAATTTTCTAAATTGTTATAACAAGTGGAGGATAGAAAATGTGAAAAAATTACAATGGTACTTGGTGTAAAAAGTTTGTGGTATACACAAAACATGTAAGAAATAAGACTCACTGAAATTCAATCCAATAATTTTTTCTAAATTGTTACAAGTGGAGGATAGAAAATGTGAAAAAATTACAATGGTACTTGGTGTAAAAAGTTTGTGGTATACACAAAACATGTAAGAAATAAGACTCACTGAAATTCAATCCAATAATTTTTTCTAAATTGTTACAACAAGTGGAGGATAGCAAATATGAAAACAATATAATGGTACTTGGTGTAAAAACTTTGAGAAGCCCTGCACAGGCATGTTACCAACAAGCATCCTTCAAGACTGAGTGACAAGGTAGCATCCAATAGGATAAAACTTGCCACAGACACCCTGAACTCCTTGCTACCAAGATAGTGCTATGGGAGCCAACACATGGGAACCGACCAAAAAAAACGTCTTAAGCCAACATATGAAGAAGACTGCAAGAGTGGGGCGTGGAGTGGAGAGCACTACAGAACTGGCCGCAGGAATGGGAAACCTCAGAGTGGAATCTACCTCTGGCAAACCCAACAGAGGACGACCCAATAAGGACTACGCTAGATTATGCTATACGTACCGTGAGGTAGATGTAGCGGTGGCAGGACGGCCACATTGTGCGCAGGCAGGATGTTAAGCGGCCGATTAGTAAAATAGGAGGCCATGAATCTCGCCAGAGCATGAATGACGGCATAGGCGGCGTCAATATGCAGGTTTGTC
Organism: Nerophis ophidion; assembly: GCF_033978795.1. Taxonomy (NCBI): domain Eukaryota; kingdom Metazoa; phylum Chordata; class Actinopteri; order Syngnathiformes; family Syngnathidae; genus Nerophis; species Nerophis ophidion. The sequence goes on from NC_084627.1 coordinate 3,125,390, forward strand.
GGCAGAAGTGGGTCAGCTGCTGAGCACAAAAGTTAGACGACTAATGACGGGAATCTTAACCGAAGCAGATAGCGTTTCTTTGACACTGACATTCTGTGCAAGCGGCGTCGTTACTGTAATGTCCCGCTCTGTGCAGAACCAAGTGGGCCATGTGTTCTCCCAACTCCACGGCTTCTCTGAGATGATACTGGGCCAACAGGCTGTAGAGGAGAGCCAAACAAAGCCTTGTCTCCTGGAAGACACTACGAGAACCTAGGAGAGAGGCGTACATTATTACTGTGAGACGTTATTTGGGCAAAACAAAATCAAGTGACATACTTTTTTTACTCTCTTCCCAAATTTGTGTTTGCAGCGTCTCAACACCGTTTTGGTACAAGCCACACAGGAATAGCTGTTCACCTGACGAGATAATCCTTTATATTTAGTTCCACATAACAAACAGCAGCCAGTGCATCGAAGGTGATGTGCTTTCTTATACCAGTGTAATTCAGCAGTGTGGGGCCCTCCTCCAGTCGTTCTCCTGTAGCTTGCAGAGCTCTTTGGATCTCAGATATGATTACGGACAGCTGCTCGTCTTCCGCCTCCCAACCGCTGCCATCTTTAAAGCCACGGATCTCCTCTTGGTATTGCCGGCTGACCTTGTAGACCCACTTCCACACTCCAGCAAGTCTGTAAAACCAGAGGACGTTTTGACAAAGTGCTGTTTTGTTTATCTAAAGACAAGCCAAACCTGCTGGATGGTCTGTGGGGTACAGGCAGACCCTGACGTGCAACTCCTCTTTCCTTTTCCTTGCCTTCCTGTAGTAAAGGCACATGGTATACATCTGAAGATGCAATCTGAGGGTCCTTCTCTGCTGAAGCCCACACACTTCTTTGTTGCAGGCTGTAGGCACGATCGAGGGAATCGGAGACCAGATTGAGAATCAGCACAGCTCTGCATAGACTTTCTAAGCGACTTGCTGGGCAGAACTCGCTTTGAGGGCCCAGCAGCAGGTGCACCAGCTGCCTACTTAGTTCCACCACCAGCCCCAGGGCTTGAGGCCCACCTGAGTGATCCCACGGAAGAAACGATAAAATCGTTTTAAGAAGCTGCAGGAGCCAAGAAGAACCTTTCCCCGAGCGGACATCACTGCTCGGGATCAAGTGGAGAAAAGCGGCAAGTTGCGCCAGTCGGTAGATGGCGTACTTCAGCAGGTGAGCGCGATTTTCCAACGCGGCGCCCAGAGACATGCAGAGAGCCCACGCTGTCAAGAGTCCGTTCTGAATCTTCAAAAGTTCATGGTGAAGATGGTGGACGCTCTCCTGAAAGTCTTCCTCGGCATCGGAGCTAGCCGTATGTTTAGAGTCGGCCTCCGAGTCCGGCGCGTGAACTGTATCAAACATGGAGGCAAACTCCAGACGTCCGCCATCCGCCGGCTGAGAGCCAGCAGGAGGTCCGTCTATGTCAGAATCGTCCTCAAAGAAGGTCTGGAAGTCAATCACAATAGTTAAAGCAGCAGCAATGACATAACAACACAACTTTTTCTTGTTGACAGACCTGCACTTTATCTATGAGCTCTTTTGTACTACTGAGGAGCCCCTGGTCCTGGAGGAAAAGAGGCAAAGGGGAATCCTGTGTGGCTGGAGAAATAGAGTCGGTGGCAGGAGGCACACTCGTGGCGAATGATCTGGTGTCTTCAAAGCCACGGTCCAGATTGGGGAACGATACAGACTCCAAACACATCTTCACGTAACTCTGGAAACGAAGGCAAAACAATTACATTGGCACTAACTTAAGTGTAAAAATGCCCGTTTCATGGAAAATATACTAACAGTGTGTTCCTACAGACTGTTCATGAGCATCAAACAGAGAAATATCATGTGTTTGAATAAAAATCCTAACATTGTTGTTTGTGTAATGTTAGCACAGTATGTTTGAATAAAAAACCTAACATTGTTGTTTGTGTAATGTTAGCCCAGTAGCTCACATATATGCAAGTGTTGCTAACGTTTGTAGCCTCCTGTTCCACTCCTTAACGTTATGTTGTAAGTCAGGGGTTCTAAACCTTTTTGAACCGGGGTGTACTCAAATATTAATAAGTCATCTTTAATATCCATTCATCCATTTTCCATCCATTTTCTACCGCTTATTACGTTTGGGGTCGCTGGTGCCTAGCTCAGCTACAATCGGACGGAAGGGGGAGTACACCCTGGAGAAGTCCCCACCTCATCGCAGGGCCAACACAGATAGACAGACAACATTCACACTCAAATTCACACACTAGGGCCAATTTAATGTTGCCAATCAACCTATCCCTCGGTGCATCTTTAATAATTATATTACCTACTACAGTTTAACAGGATAAACCTTACCAAATGATATGTGTTAATCACAAAGAGTGTTATCGGGACTTAGGTCAGGCTGATTAGAAAAATAAATACTAATCAAGTATACTGAAAAAAAGAGACTAAATTAAATAATAATAAATAAATTCATGTACATACAATTTCACAGTGTTAAAATGAATACATTGTAAGCAAATAAAAAATAAATGTTTCTTAAATAAACTGTCAATAAAATTGAAGCGCGAATGAAAATAAAGCTTCATGTCATAATTTCTATGCTTAAGACACTTCTCAAGGACTTGAACTCCAGACTTCCTCTGGTTGTCTGAGATCGATATTTACAATGAACGTCCCCATAGTCAAGAAACACTGTTGTATGTGATATATTTAAATTTTCCTGAGGGAACTTTCCTGAAGGAATCAATAAAGTACTATCTATCTATATGGCATTTACATAAAAAGTGGAAAAAGTGCACAATAGCGCTTCCTTTGAGCCCCACTTTTTGTCTGTCCCAATTACGGCCCACAGCACTTTGTTTTTTATTGGCCGAGACACATTCTACAAACAAATAAAACACGCACCGAACTAGAATGTTACACACAAAAAATGCACTTGGCACTTATTTTGTAAAAATAAATGCCAAAAACAGCCATTAAATATTTATGTGATGACAAAACGTACTGTCAGCTTTGTGTTATAGGTGACAAAGTTTACTATTATAGATTAATAAAGGGGTTAAAAAAATAACAGTAAAAATAAAACAGCAAAAATACGTAACGTAATGAGAAAAATTGTTGAAATGATGATACTAATAACAATAATAACTTTCACTTATAACACAAAGCTGGTCCTAACTTTTGTTTTTAAATATATATCTGTTTTTGTCTTTGTACATAATAAAACAACTTTGAACTTTTTTGTATGGGACCCTTGGGGAAAGATTTGGGACACCCCGGCATTATTAGTATCAAATTGTCAGCTTTTTTTCTCATTACAATACAAATGTTTGCTCTTTTTTTATTACATTCTCAATGTTGTTTAGTTTATCCAAAAATATGCTACGGGCCAATAAAACTCAAACTGTGAACACCCCTGTGTTAACAATGTTTTTTTTTTGCATGGTCAAATAAATCCCAAGTTTAAAAGACATGCAATTGTCTGTCAACATTTAAATTACGAATATGTTTCATTAGAAAAGATGAAGTGCTTTATTTGGGAACATTATTTCCAGGCTTGGGCGGGCCACATAAAATGATTTAGCGGGCCAGATCTAAGTTTGACATGAGTACACTAAACTGTCCAAATTCCAGCATCAAGGCTATATTTTTGGACAAGAAACGTTCAATACACTAATGGGATAACTCTGACACGTATTGCAAATTGTTGAAAAATACTACAATAAGGGAACTTTCAGAGTTGGCCAAAGAAATCCTAGTGTATCACCTGTGATTAGAGATGTCCGATAATATCAGACTGCCGATATTATATGTGATATCGGAAATTATCGGTTTCAAAAAGTAAAATTTATGACTTTTTAAAACGCCGCTGTAAGGAGTGGTACACGGACGTAGGGAGAAGTACAGAGCGCCAATAAACCTTAGAGGCACTGCCTTTGCGTGTCGGTCCAATCACATAATATCTACGGCTTTTTACTCACACACAGAAGTGAATGCAAGGCATACTTGGTCAACAGGCATACAGGTCACACTGAGGGTGGCCATATAAACAACTTTAACACTGTTACAAATATGTGTCACACTGTGGACCCACACCAAACAAGAATGACAAACACATTTCGGGAGAACATTCCCACCGTAACACAACATAAACACAACAGAACAAATACCCAGAACCCCTTGCAGCACTAACTCTTCCGGAAAGCTACAATATACACCCCCCCACACCTCAACCCCGCCACCCCCCAACCTCCTCAGGCTCTCTCAGGGAGAGCATGACCCAAATTCCAAGCTGCTGTTTTGAGGCATGTTAAAAAAAAAATAATGCACTCAGTGCGGCGTCTTCAGTAATGCGGACGTTGTACCGATCTGTTGTGGTAAAGAAGGAGCTGAGCCGGAAGGCAAAGCTCTCAATTTACCGGTCGATCTACGTTCCCATCCTCACCTATGGTCATGAGCTTTGGGTCATGACCGAAAGGATAAGATCACGGGTACAAGCGGCCGAAATGAGTTTCCTCCGCCGTGTGGCGGGGCTCTCCCTTAGAGATAGGGTGAGAAGCTCTGCCATCCGGGAGGAACTCAAAGTAAAGCCGCTGCTCCTCCATATCGAGAGGAGCCAGATGAGGTGGTTCGGGCATCTGGTCAGGATGCCACCCGAACACCTCCCGAGGGAGGTGTTTAGGGCACGTCCAACCGGTAGGAGGCCACGGGGAAGACCCAGGACACGTTGGGAAGACTATGTCTCCCGGCTGGCCTGGAAACGCCTCGGGATCCCCCGGGAAGAGCTAGACGAAGTGGCTGGGGAGAGGGAAGTCTGGGCTTCCCTGCTTAGGCTGTTGCCCCCGCGACCCGACCTCGGATAAGCGGAAGATGATGGATGGATGGATGGACTTCAATAATAAATATGGCAGTGCCATGTTGACATTTTTTTTTACATAACTTGAGTTGATTTGTTTTGGAAAACCTTGTTACATTGTTTTATGCATCCAGCGGCGCATTACAACAAAATTAGGCATAATAATGTGTTTATTCCACGACTGTATATATCAGTATCGGTTGATATCGGAATCGGTAATTAAGAGTTGGACAATATCGGGATATCGGCAAAAAAGCCATTGTCGGAAATCTCTACCTGTGATGTATCCAGATGCTGGCTGGCCTTTTGAAGGTCCTTGCTGGTGTTATCTAACACAGTTTTCACCAGCATTGCAGCAGAAGGCCTGTTCAGAACCTTCAGCACCGTGGCCATGTAGCCGTCAGACACAATGCAGTACAAGAGGCGAGGATGCCAGGTCACAGAATAGCGCTGTCTCATTGCGTCTCGTGCTGAAACGCTGGAGCTAGAAAGAGAGGCCTCTGCTATTCCGGCCGGTGGCCTGCGGGGCAAAAAACAAAGCAGCGTTCATAAAGGGATCAGGAGACAATGGTGAAAGACTTTTGAATAAACTAGTTTATTAACAACAATGTCTTTTGGTGGTTGTGGTTTTTGGACATTTTGTAGTCATCATTATCTTTGCAAAGGCAGGAGTTTTGATAGAGATCCTTCAATTTAGGGCTGGGCGATATGGCCTTTTATTAAAATCTCGATAATTTTAGGCCACGTCACGATACACGATATATATCTCGATATTTTGCCTTAGCCTTGGATAAACACTTGATGTGTATAATCACAGCAGTATGAGGATTCTATGTGTCTACATTAAAACATTCTTGTTCAGACTGCATTAATATATGCTCATTTTAAACTTTCATGCATGCAGAGGGAAATCACAACTAAGTCAATTTACCAAAACTGTATTTATAAAAGTTATCAAGCAGTGGCACAAACATTCATGTAAATTCCAAAGCATAAAGTGTAAGATTGTCAGAGACATTTTAAAACAAGCTATCAGTGCACTTTTGTGCATGATGTCACTAAAATGACATGTCAAAACAGCACTAAATAAACTGCACTTTTTGTACAAAACACCACTGCAATAGTTTAAATCAAATAAAGTGCACTTTTGTGCATGATAACACACAAGATATTTCAATAACTGTCAAATAAAATGAGCTGCATAATAGCAAATCAAATAGTGTATGTCCTTCGCTACGTGGTAGGTTCCTGCGGACGTTATCTGCTTCTGTTTTAGACTTTTTTTTTCATACGTTGTTGATGTGGAAATGGTTGCTTGGGCATTTTGTTGGTGTGGCACCGGCCGGAGATGTTGACATGCAGAGTTTCAAGCACTCTTAAATAGCTAGCGGGTGACTTTTTAAATGATGCTACATATTAGCAGTGCTGCTACTTTTTGCAGCAACGCTTTCGCCGCATACTTGTAAAAACATCTTCCCACTTGAAGCCAAACCCCAGACCCCGTGCTGTACTTCTTGTGAATTAATTATTCTTCCTTCATTTGTTACCAGATTTGCACCTTCTTTCTCTTGTATTACCACTCGCACAGCTCCGTTAGCACCACTGCTAACGTGGCCCATTTTGCTACCTCTCTGCTCGGCGAGGGTGTGTGATGTTGCACGCGCGACAGTATGTGACGTATGTAAGAAGGTGCGCCTGTTTTAACTCTCTGTGAGAAGGAGAGACAAGAAAGAGTGGGAAACACCTGCACTGTAATGACCGCAGCTAAAAGCAACTGCGTGAGATTGTATACTTGAATATATCACGATATAGTCATTTTCTATATCCCACAGAGACAAACCCGCAATATATCGCCCATCCCTACTTCAATTGATCACGTGTTTTATTATGACGACAAACCGGTAAGTGACCAGCGGGTGCAGGGGGAGGAAGTGCGCGGGTCCAAAGTCAACTTTGCAACCGGTGCTTGTTAGCGAGAGGAGCCTGCCGAGACGAGCCAGGATGAGAAGGGCGCCTCTCTTCAGAACACAGGCGAGGAAAAGGCCATCATGTGACCAGCTTAGACCGCTCACCCAGTACGACCTAAATAGAGAGGGGGGAAAAAAACTACATTGAACTCCTGTGCAAAATCAAACTAATTGCTAATTGTATTTAGTCCATACCTTACGTATTTAGAAGGAATCGCTTCAGATTTACAACCACATCCACCAAGGCCGCTTGATACAGAGATAAAATTCTGTGTGCTCACAAATACAACCTGTGTCGCCTGAAACCAAAATAGTACATAGACTGAGAAAACCCCATTTGGACCGATAACAATGCAAATTTTAATTTCCCCTGAGGGATTAATAAAGTATTTCTGAAAAGGCAGATAGTGCTAATTGCTTACCTTGGGCTGCCGCTGGTTCAAAACGATGGCAAGTAGTTTTCCATCAGGAGAGAAGTCGGCCACCAGCGCCCCTCTGGACTTCACCGGTTGGCAGGTGGGGGTAAGACGCGACATGGGGTATGTCTTGGTGGCCCATTGTATGCTGTATCCCATGGAGCTACGCACAGAAAATGTCTGCTGGTATCAAGTGTGGGTTTACGTTATAACCGGCCTACAAAAAGCGGATCCGTGACCCCACAGGGGGTGGTCATAAAATATTTTCTTTAGCTTTTTCATCTATGGTATTTTTCCACAAACTCAAATGTTTTTAAATACACAGTAACATCGATCCAACCCAATGTAGTGTTAATAAATAGCATTGGCATGGACACCATACTCCATGTATCTTGCAGTTAAAAAAAAAATACATAAACAAACTAAATTTATAAACATACTATAACTATATAGTAGGTTTTACTACTTACGTATAAAATACTACACGGTCTAGCTTGAGCCTATCTTGCCGATACCTGCGTTCAAAGAACTCCGGCTTATTAGTGATTCCCAGAGCCCAAAAAAAGTCTGCGGGCTATAACGCGTTTTCTATTCGGGCTCCAGTACTCTGGAATTCCCACCCGGTAACAGAGATGCTACCTCAATAGAAGCATTTAAGTCCCATCTTAAAACTCATTTGTATACTCTGGCCTTTAAATAGACCCCCTTTTTAGACCAGTTGATCTGCTGTTTCTTTTCTTTTCCCCTTTGATCCCCTCTCCCTCGTGGAAGGGGGGGGGACACAAGTCCGGTGGACATAGATGAAGTGCTGGCTGTCCAGAGTTTGGACCCGGGGTGGATCGATCCCCTGTGCATCGGTTGGGGACATCTCTGTGCTGCTGACCCGTCTCCGCCTAGGATGGTCTCCTGCTGGCCCCACTATGGACTGGACTCTCACTATTATTTTAGATCCACTATGGACTGGACTCTCACATTATTATGTTAGATCCACTATGGACTGGACTCTCACTATTATGTTAGATCCACTATGGACTGGACTCTCACACTATTATGTTAGATCCACTATGGACTGGACTCTCACACTATTATGTTAGATCCACTATGGACTGGATTCTCACTATTATGTTAGATCCACTATGGACTTGATTCTCACTATTATGTTAGATCCACTATGGACTGGACTCTCACTATTATGTTAGATCCACTATGGACTGGACTCTCACACTATTATGTTAGATCCACTATTGACTGGATTCTCACTATTATGTTAGATCCACTATGGACTGGACTCTCACTATTATGTTAGATCCACTATGGACTGGACTCTCACTATTATGTTAGATCCACTATGGACTGGACTCTCACAATATTATGTTAGATCCACTATTGACTGGACTCTCACACTATTATGTTAGATCCACAATGGACTGGACTCTCACTATTATGTTAGATCCACTATGGACTGGACTCTCACTATTATGTTAGATCCACTATGGACTGGACTCTCACACTATTATGTTAGATCCACTATTGACTGGACTCTCACACTATTATGTTAGATCCACAATGGACTGGACTCTCACTATTATGTTAGATCCACTACGGACTGGACTTTCACAATATATGCTAGACCCACTCGGTGTCCATTGCATCCGGTCTCCACTGGAGGGGCGGGGTTTACCCACATTTGCAGTCTTCTCCAAGGTTTCTCATAGTCATTCTCATCGACGTCCCACTGGGTTGTGAGTTTTTCCTTGTCCTTATGTGGATGCTGAACCGCGGATGTCGTTGTGGCTTGTGCAGCCCTTTGAGACACTTGTGATTCAGGGCTATATAAAAAACATTGATTGATTCATAATACTGTATTCATGTTACCATTTAAAATAGCTAGCGATTAGCACACAAGTTGCCAGCTATTGATTCACACGGTATATGCCAACTATCGACTTGAGGACTCTAGTTGCCAACTAGCGATTTACGCAGTAGTTGCCAGATATGAATTAGTGGACTAGTTGGCGATAAACGTGCTAGTTGCTAGCAAATGAAGCTATAGTTGTCAGCTAACGATGAGCACGCCAGTTGTCAGGTAGCAATCAGTGCGGCGGTTGTTAGCTTGTGATTAGCGCACTGTTTGCCATCTAGCTATTAGCAGCACAACTGCTATTATTTGAGTATCTTAGTCTTGCACAATAACAAGGTACCTTCATGACCAGTTTAATATCAAATATTTTCTTTTACAAGATACAGTAGATAAGTGGGAGGTCCCCACTCAATCGCTCCATCGGTTTAAGGGTCCTCGGCCGGGACAACGTTGAAGACCTCTGGTGTTGGTATAGTCATATGGTGTCTTTGTTTTGAGTGGAAGTTTAAGTTAAAAAAAATGTGTTTAAGGATTGGTTTGTTTATGAAGCTTGATGTGATTTCTGTTATTTTAGAAGAGTCCATTGACAGTCATGATTTAGTCAATTTAATTATAGTGCTCGGTAAAAGGTTTATTTTTAAGGCCAAAAACAGAAATTCACTTCGTATTACTTTCCTTAAAAATGTATTCAGTATTTATTGACTTTAGAAAGTTACTGTATATGGTTGAAACCGATAATGATGCCAAAAAACATAAAATAAGATGGAAAGTCCTCAAATGCTTATTTTGAAAATGTAATTTTGTTATTAGATTATATGCAATCTGTTGTTGAGTTCCCTAATTTTGAGTGTACATAAATGAAGGTGTGTGTTGCTGAGTCTGACCTGGACATAATCTGGACTGTACATAAACGCTTATTTTGAAAATGTAGTGAAGAGAAGTGAATATTTATATAGCGCTTTTCTCTAGTGACTCAAAGCGCTTTTACATAGTGAAACCCAATATCTAAGTTACATTTAAACCAGTGTGGGTGGCACTGGGAGCAGGTGTGTAAAGTGTCTTGCCCAAGGACACAACGGCAGTGACTAGGATGACGGAAGCGGGAATCGAACCTGCAACCCTCAAGTTGCTGGCACGGCCGCTCTACCAACCGAGCTATGCCCCTCTGTAACTTTGTTTACAGATTATACGCAATATGTTGTTGAGTTCCCTAATTTTGAGTGTACATAAATGAAGGTGTGTGTTGCTGAGCCCGACCTTGACACAATCTGGACTGGACTCGGTTTTAAGAACCCCTTGAAACAATCTAATTTCGTTGACAACCATGTCTGGTGAAGATAGGGTCCTTTTTAAAAAAATTAAATTAAAAAAAAGATAAATAAATTTAAAACATTTTCTTGAATAAAAAAGAAAGTAAAACAATACAAAAACAGTTACATAGAAACTAGTAATTAATGAAAATTAGTAAAATTAACTGTTAAAGCTTAGTATTATTAGTGGATCAGCAGCACACACAATCATGTGTGTATCCCTTGCACATTGTATTGATATATATTGTAGGAACCAGAATATTAATAACAGAATCAAAACAACCCTTTTGTGTGAATGAGTGTAAATGGGGGAGGGAGGTTTTTTGGGTTAGTGCACTAATTGTAATTGAATCTTGTGTTTTTTATGTTGATTTAATAAAAATAAAAATAAAAAATAAATAAATTTAAAAAAAAAAGACCTCTGTATTATACCATGCTTCCTCACCTCAAGTTCATGTAGTCGTCCATCCACTGGACTTTGAGGCAGGTGATAATTAGCTTCTTCCCACATGTGAATACAAACGCTGATAGGCAGATATCCCCCATAGACTGCAACAAAAATACATCCATACTGAGCACTTCAAGGCAGGGATGGATGTCATTCATCAGCATTGGAAGCAAACCTCGGTCTTGGAAAAGATGGTACACTGGGATGTTTCTTTGTCTTTTATGGAGGGCAGAAGGGAATCGTGAAGCGGCTGCATTTCAGCCCATCGCCCCTTAATGGTGTTGACGGACATCTCCGCCAGGTCTCTGATGTCCGTGCACTCCCATAAGAACAGTTGCGCCGATGTGGAGACCACCAGGACGCGCACCCCGTCGCCTGACACCTGGACGGTCAGCCGAGCATTTCCTGCAAAAATGCATCAACAAACAAAACAAACACTGCATTAAGTATAGTGAGGGAGAGTAGTTTTACTGTATTTTAGTTTTATGCTAAATTTGGATAAGTAAAAATGCTGAAATGTTACTTAAAGGGGTCCTAGTATACAACACCAACTTGTTTACCTCTTGTTGTGTATTTGAGATCCCTATAAGTCCCTAAAAATTGTAATCAAACCATTGAGGCATGGCAGAGATATTTATAAAACAATCTTGCCTTCCTCCATACTTCCTCTAAACAAGCCGTCTGGAATTTGAGTAGCGAGTGACGTCAGCGGATAACTAAATACTTGGTCAAGTTTTACCCAAAAAGCTTTGCGCAAGTGCGCTATTGTCGTAAATATGTTCCTTCTTTTTTTCTATCCTCGTTGTGGGGCAGACAGTCCCGTAAATGCACATGCGTCCTCTGCTGTTGTCATTTTTAATACAAAGTATTAGTGTATAGTTAGAACTTATATCTGTCAGCAAACTCCATATGGAAGCACTAAAAACTACAAAAACATGGGGAAAAGACATCATTTCATAAAGAAAGGTAAAACAAAAGTAGCAAACAGAAGGAAAAATGGATAAAAAAATAGCCCGACAATGTCGGACAAACAGAAATGCACGCAGCCATGGTTTTTTTTTTTTTTACAGCGGAAGTCACTGCTTCTTCTAAATAAAATCCTGATAGAACGGTCAGAAAAAGGTTGGTAAACGTATACAAAAATTAATCCATGCAAAATTTGGACCAAAGAACCACCATTCCATATTACAGGATGTGTTTTAAATGTACACACAAATCATAATATGACCCCTTTCCCACATTTCCAGTAGTTACTAAAGGTTTTGTGGTGGGGACAGTTCAACCCTAGAGCAAATTAATTATCCTTACATTATTTATTTTGGGAGAAATTGTACTCTTAAAGTGTGTTTTACTTGAAGTTAACACTTCCTTGGATAGCAGTAATCAATGCAAATTGCATAATATTTTAAAAGTCCCATTTTAAGCAAAATTGACTGTTTAACGATATCATACCTGAATATGTGTCCCTGGTGCCTTTTTATCAGAACGAAATGTTAGAAAAATCAACCATCTGCTTCAATTGTTTGTTATAGGAGGAGCTCAGATAGCAACATTACAAAATCCAGGCTTTCACGACATCATGAAGCAAAAATCTCTAATTTTATGGACATGTTTCCCACCTGTGGCTAAATGAACCTACTCAGTATAAACCCTTCACTTCAAATATTTGAGAAGGAAAAATGTACTTTGTTTTTTAATCCATGTGTTTCCTCAACACACACACACAGTGTTGCAATGACTAATGTGTTCTATGTATGAATGCATGCGTGTGCATCATATCACCAAGCATTACTCTGTACTACGTATGGAAGCTTAGTATTATTTTCTTAAAGAAACCTCCACAAAAAGACGCACACGGCAATAATCTACAAAGCAGCAGTTGTGTCATTTTTAAAGCCATTCTTTATTTGTGTCATAAATGTCGTCCCTAATTATTATTGTTGTTTGTGGAAAGCATGATTGTCGTTTTTGAGTTAAGAGAAATATGTTGTGAATTTCTGATTGGTTGATCGGTGTTGTTACGGTGTGAAAATTGTAATGGGATATTTAGGATCAAATGGGAAAAAACAAAATGATCAAGGAGGAAAAAGGTGTTATTGTGAATATTTGTTTGTTTGAACTGGACTGAAATCGTTGCCAACACAACTCAACCTTTTTGTGTTGTATACTCAGTTTGTCGCTCAAAAAATATTATTTGAAATATCAAGAGGAGTCACTGAAGGCATCACAACTATGACACCTGTGAAGTGAAAACCCTTTCAGGTGACTACCTCTTGAAGCTCATCGAGAGAATGTCAAGAGTGTGCAAAGCAGTAATAAGAGCAAAGGGTGGCTATTTTGAAGAAACTAAAACATAAAACATGTTTTCAGTTATTTCACCTTTTTTAGACTTAGACTTCATTTTATTGTAATTCAAATTTGAACTTTGCAGTACAGATAAGAACAAAATTTTGTTGCATTAGCTAATTTTTTTTGTTAAGTACATAACTCCACATGTTCATTCATAGTTTTGATGCCTTCAGTGACAATCTACAATGTAAATAGTCATGGAAATAAAGAAAACCCATTGAATGAGAAGGTGTGTACAAATATTTGGCCTGTACTTTATATCAAAATTTGCATCTTAAAAACATGTAGTCAGTCAGCAGTAACTTTTACCTCGGATATCAGAAATCAACTGAACAACTTCAGGCACAGCTGTGGTCGTCTTTAACAAGTCCTTATCCCTGTTCCATAAAAAGAGCTCTCCCGTGCCCAAAAGTCCACAGAACCACAAACCTGGAAAACACACAAAAGGGAAGTTTGTATCACAAAGAAAAGGTGAATAATCCTCAGGTTGAACCCAGGTGATGTCACCATTGCGAGACGGAGCCATCGTCACCACATTGTTTAGCATTGGGTGAAGTTTCGGGGTCTTCTTCTTGGTGCGACCGGAGACCATGTTGATCTCGCTGAGCCTTTTGTCATCCAACAGGAAGACGGACTCCTTCTCCTGCAGGATGACAGGGTTTATGAACATTTCACGGGAAGTGATTTAGCTCAGTAGAAGCATTTAATTCCCATCTTAAAATTAATTTGTATACTGTAGCCTTTAAATAGACCCCCTCCTTTTAGACCAGTTGATCTGCCGTTTCTTTTCTGCTCCACAGGTTCGGTGGCCACGGATGAAGCGCTGGCTGTCCGCTCGTCTGTGCATCGGTTAGGGACATCTATGCCGTGCTGACCTCTCTTTGCTCGGGATTGTCTCCTGCTGGCCTCACTATGGACTGGACTCTCACTATTATGTTAGATTCTAACATAATAGTGAGAGTCCAGTCCATAGTGGGGCCAGCAGGAGACCATCAATATGGACTGGACTCTCACTATTATGTTAGACTCTAACATAATAGTGAGAGTCCAGTCCATAGTGGATCTAACATAATAGTGACAGTCCAGTCCATAGTGGATCTAATCTAATAGTGAGAGTTCAGTCCATAGTGGATCTAACATAATAGTGAGAGTCCAGTCCATAGTGGATCCAACATAATAGTGACAGTCCAGTCCATAATGGATCTAATATAATAGTGAGAGTTCAGTCCATAGTGGATCTAACATAATAGTGAGAGTCCAGTCCATAGTTGATCTCACATAATAGTGACAGTCCAGTCCATAGTAGATCTAATACAGGGGTCCCAATTGCGGCCCGCGAGACGTTTTTTTGCGGCCCCCTACCTTTATATAAAAGTATATAGTTAGTACGGCCCGCAAGTTTTGTATGAACGGCACTTGACAGCGTTGTGTTATTTGGGTCCAAAATGGCTCTTTCAACGTTCTGGGTTGCCTACCCCTGCGTTAGTGGAAAAGCGGCAAATGAGTGAAAGCGACAGAGACGAGGGTTTTTCTTACGTGCCTGGCTGCAGTCCCACCGCGACACCTGTCCGTCAGTAATAACAGTTCCTGATAACCTGGACCAATTCAAACTGATATTTGTTTTTTTTATTGTTTAATTTGCATTTCCTCACACGATGAACACTACATATATTTCTATATAACGCCGGATAACACTCCGGGAGCCCTCACTTTTTTTTGCGCTCGCCATCCTGGTACTTTTTTGACCGACCGCCAGGTTGCTGTAGGAAGGAAAAGCGGAACGACACACATTTCGGAAATAACATTATTCCACAACTCCAAACATGTCTTTTTCAAAGCCTGCAGTGAAGAGAAAGGTTTGTGATGAGCAAAGACAATTCCAGGAAAAGTGGGAGATGCAATATTTCTTTGTTGAGCACAGGGGCACCCCGACGTGTCTTATTTGCACAGAGAAAGTTGCAGAGCACAAGGAATACAAGTTGAAACGTCATTATACAACTAGACATGCTGAGGAGTATGCAACATTTTTTTTTTAGAAATCTCTTCTTGCGGCCCAGCCCCACCCAGACTCTGCATCCAGTGACCTCCAGGTAAAGTGAGTTTGAGACCCCTGTGCTAGAGAATGAAGAGTGTTTACTCCGCATGTCAACGTCGGAACACCGCAGAGGCCACCACAGTGTATATGATTATTTTACTTTTTATTCATAGCTGTATGTAGAAGTGGCTGGTTGCATCAGCTCCGCTACTTTAATGTCTTTCATGTCCTTAGTGTTCTTTGATGTCTGATGTTTCCCTTTTACACACATGTAAGAGGGATGTGTACTATGGCTATTAGTTGTTTTTTTCCCCTTGGCCTCGGTCTGGACCCCCTCTCCAGGGGCCCAGACTTAGACCGATTTTTTCATTTTATTTTAATCTTTTATTTTTTCTCCCATTCCCCCCATTTGTTTACCTACATCTCACCTTTTTTGTAAGGGGCGCCGGAAGATGGCAGACCCGTCAGCGATCCTGTTCTGTCTCCCTGTAATGTTTGTCTGATCTTGAATGGGATTGTGCTGAAATTTTAATTTCCCCTCGGGGATTAATAAAGTATGTCTGATTCTGATTCTGATCTCCGTTCTATGCCACACGCCCACACCGACAAAATGCCGAGGCAAACATTTCCAGATCAACACCGTATGAAAAAAATAGTCAACAACAAAACCTACCACATAGCAAAGGATGAACACTATTTGATTTCCAATTACGCAGCTCATTTTTATTTGACAGTTATTGAAATATATTGTGTGATATCAACCACAAAAGTGCACCTTTTTTTTTTAAACTATTGTAGTGGCGTTCTGTTGTTTTGATTTGTCATCTTAGGGACAGCATGCACAAAAGTGCACTAATAGCTTGTTTGAAAATGTCTCTGACATTCTTGCACTTTCTGTTTTGGAAATGACACCAGGGATCAATAAAGTTCTTTCTATTTTATTCTATTCTATACATGCATGTTTGTGCCACTGCTTAATAAATGTTTAATAAATACACTTTTGGTCAATTGACTTAGTTGTGATTTCCCTCTCTGCATGAAAGTTTAAAATGAGCATATATTAATGCAGTATGAACAAGAATGTTTTAATGTAATCACATAGAATCATCATACTGCTGTGATTATATGCATCAAGTGTTCATTCAAGGCTAAGGCAAAATATTGAGATATATATCGTGTGTCGCGATATGGCCTAAAAATATTGAAATTTAAAAAAGGCCATATCGCCCAGCCCTAGTTAGATCCACTATGGACTGGACTCTCACACTATTACGTTAGATCCACTATGGACTGGACTCTCACACTAATATGTTGGATCCACTATGGACTGGACTCTCACACTATTATGTTGGATCCACTATGGACTGGACTCTCACACTATTATGTTAGATGCACTATGGACTTGACTCTCATACTAATATGTTGGATCCACTATGGACTGGACTCTCACACTATTATGTTAGATCCACTGTGGACTGGACTCTCACTATTATGTTAGATCCACTATGGACTGGACTCTCACACTATTATGTTAGATCCACTATGGACTGGACTCTCATACTAATATGTTGGATCCACTATGGACTGGACTCTCACACTATTATGTTAGATCCACTGTGGACTGGACTCTCACACTAATATGTTGGATCCACTATGGAATGGACTCTCACTATTATGTTAGATCCACTATGGACTGGACTCTCACACTATTATGTTAGATCCACTATGGACTGGACTCTCATACTAATATGTTGGATCCACTATGGACTGGACTCTCACACTATTATGTTAGATCCACTGTGGACTGGACTCTCACACTAATATGTTGGATCCACTATGGACTGGACTCTCACTATTATGTTAGATCCACTATGGACTGGACTCTCACACTATTATGTTAGATCCACTATGGACTGGACTCTCACACTAATATGTTGGATCCACTATGGACTGGATTCTCACACTATTATGTTAGTCCACTATGGACTGGACTCTCACTATTATGTTAGATCCACTATGGACTGGACTCTCACACTATTATGTTAAATACACTGTGGACTGGACTCCCACTATTCTGTTAGATCCACTATGAACTGAACTCTCACTATTATGTCAGATTCACTATGGACTAGACTCTCACTATTATGTCAGATTCACTATGGACTGGACTCTCACTATTATGTTAAATCCACTACGGACTGGACTGTCACTATTATGTTAGATCCACTATGGACTGGACTCTCACTATTATGTTAAATCCACTACGGACTGGACTGTCACTATTATGTTAGATCCACTATGGACTGGACTCTCGCTATTATGTTAGATCCACTATGGACTGGACTCTCGCTATTATGTTAGATCCACTATGGACTGGACTCTCACACTATTATGTTAGATCCACTATGGACTGGACTCTCTCACTAATATGTTGGATCCACTATGGACTGGACTCTCACTGTTATGTTGGATCCACTATGGACTGGACTCTCATATTATGTTACATCCACTATGGACTGGACTCTCACTATTATGTTAGATCCACTATGGACTGGACTCTCACACTATTATGTTAAATCCACTATGGACTGGACTCCCACTATTCTGTTAGATCCACTATGAACCGGACTCTCACTATTATGTCAAATTCACTATGGACTAGACTCTCACTATTATGTCAGATTCACTATGGACTAGACTCTCACTATTATGTTAGATCCACTATGGACTGGACTCTCACTATTATGTTAAATCCACTACGGACTGGACTGTCACTATTATGTTAGATCCACTACGGACTGGACACTCACTATTATGTTAGATCCACTATGGACTGGACTCTCACTATTATGTTAGATCCACTATGGACTGGACTCTCACACTATTATGTTAGATCCACTATGGACTGGACTCTCGCTATTATGTTAGATCCACTATGGACTGGACTCTCACTATTATGTTGGATCCACTATGGACTGGACTCTCACTATTATGTTAGATCCACTATGGACTGGACTCTCACTATTATGTTAGATCCACTATGGACTGGACTCTCACACTATTATGTTAAATCCACTATGGACTGGACTCCCACTATTCTGTTAGATCCACTATGAACCGGACTCTCACTATTATGTCAAATTCACTATGGACTAGACTCTCACTATTATGTCAGATTCACTATGGACTAGACTCTCACTATTATGTTAGATCCACTATGGACTGGACTCTCACTATTATGTTAAATCCACTACGGACTGGACTGTCACTATTATGCTAGATCCACTACGGACTGGACACTCACTATTATGTTAGATCCACTATGGACTGGACTCTCACTATTATGTTAGATCCACTATGGACTGGACTCTCACACTATTATGTTAGATCCACTATGGACTGGACTCTCTCACTATTATGTTAGATCCACTATGGACTGGACTCTCACACTATTATGTTAGATCCACTATGGACTGGACTCTCGCTATTATGTTAGATCCACTATGGACTGGACTCTCACTATTATGTTGGATCCACTATGGACTGGACTCTCACTATTATGTTAGATCCACTATGGACTGGACTCTCACTATTATGTTAGATCCACTATGGACTGGACTCTCACAATATTATACTAGATCCACTCGACGTCCATTGCACCGGTCTTCTGGGGCACATCTGCGGTCCCCTCCAAGGTTTCTCATTGTCCCATTGGGTTGAGTTTTTCCTTGCCCTGATGTGGGATCTGAGCCGAGGATGTCGTTGTGACTTGTACAGCCCTTTGAGACACTCGTGACTTAGGGCTGTATAAGTAAACATTTCTTGATTGATTGATTATTCTTCTCACCTGTCCGAGCCAGCAGAAGCGCGGCCATGGCTTCTTTCGCTTGATGCTGGAGGACAAAACAACCTCTAGCTTCAGTTCCATGGTGCCGGTGAGGAAACATTCAGTGGTGATCTCCAGGAAGGCTGCATTGATATTCCCACACGGGATATGACTTCTTCTCTATAGCAGCTCATCTCCAGTTGCCGGGGGAAGTAACACGCCGCCTACAATGAAGAATAGAAGAATGGTGTTGTTGAAATTGTAAGCGTCAGCATTAATTTGTATTTATTTACAAACCCTGTTTCCATATAAGTTGGGAAATTGTGTTAGATGTAAATATAAACAGAATACAATGATTTGCAAATCATTTTCAACCCATATTCAGTTGAATATGCTACAAAGACAACATATTTGATGCTCAAACTGATAAACACTTTTTTTTTTGTGCAAATAATCATTAACTTTAGAATTTGATGCCAGCAACACGTGACAAGGAAGTTGGGAAAGGTGGCAAAAAATACTGATAAAGTTGAGGAATTCTCATCAAACACTTATTTGGAACATCCCACAGGTGTGCAGGCTAATTGGGAACAGGTGGGTGCCATGATTGGGTATAAAAACAGCTTCCGTGAAATGCTCAGTCATTCACAAACAAGGATTGGGAAACAGTCACCATCCATCCATCCATTTTCTACCGCTTATTCCCTTTCGGGGTCGCGGGGGGCGCTGGCGCCTATCTCAGCTACAATCGGGCGGAAGGCGGGGTACACCCTGGACAAGTCGCCACCTCATCGCAGGGCCAACACAGATAGACAGACAACATTCACACTCACATTCACACACTAGGGCCAATTTAGTGTTGCCAATCAACCTATCCCCAGGTGCATGTCTTTGGAAGTGGGAGGAAGCCGGAGTACCCGGAGGGAACCCACGCATTCACGGGGAGAACATGCAAACTCCACACAGAAAGATCCCGAGCCTGGATTTGAACCCAGGACTGCAGGACCTTTGTATTGTGAGGCAGACGCACTAACCCCTCTGCCACCGTGAAGCCCGAAACAGTCACCACATTGTGAAAAAATGTGTGAACAAATCGTCAAACAGTTTAAAAACAACATTTCTCAACGGGCTATTGCAAGGAATTTAGGAATTTCCCCATCTATGGTCCGTAATACCATCAAAAGGTTCATTGAATCTGGAGAAATCACTGCACGTAAGCGATGATATAACGGACCTTCGTTACCTCAGGCGGTACTGCACCAAAAAGCGACATCAGTGTGTAAAAGATATCACCACATGGGCTCAAGAACACTTCAGAAAATCATTGTCAGCAACTACAGTTTGTCGCTACATCTGTAAGTGCAAGTTAAAACTCTACTATGCAAGGCCAAAGCCATTTATTAAGGATGCCCAGAAACGCTGTTGGCTTCGCTGGACCTGAGCTCAGCTAAGATGGACTGATGCAAAGTGGAAAAGTGTTCTTTGGTCTGACGATTCCACATTTCAAATTGTTTTTTGGAAACGGTAAACGTCGTGTCCTCCGGACCAAAGAGAAAAAGAACCATCAGGACTGTTCTAGGTGCAAAGTTGAAAAGCCAGCATCTGTGATGGTATGGAGGTATACTAGTGGCCAAGTCATGGGTAACTTACACATCTGTGAAGGCACCGTTAATGCTGAACGGTACATACAGCATTTGGAGCAATATACACATTACACCTGTACTGGCTCACCTGCACTGGCTTCCTGTGCACTTAAGATGTGACTTTAAGGTTTTACTACTTACGTATAAAATACTACACGGTCTAGCTCCATCCTATCTTGCCCATTGTATTGTACCATATGTCCCGGCAAGAAATCTGCGTTCAAAGGACTCCGGCTTATTAGTGATTCCCAAAGCCCAAAAAAAGTCTGCGGGCTATAGAGCTTTTTCATTTCGGGCTCCAGTACTCTGGAATGCCCTCCCGGTAAAAGTTCGAGATGCCACCTCAGTAGAAACATTTAAGTCTCACTTTAAAACTCATTTGTATACTCTAGCCTTTAAATAAACTCCCTTTTTAGACCAGTTGATCTGCTGTTTCTTTTCTTTTTCTCCTATGTCCCACTCTCCCTTGTGGAGGGGGTCCGGTCCGATCCGGTGGCCATGTACTGCTCGCCTGTGTATCGGCTGGGGACATCTCTGCGCTGCTGATCCGCCTCCGCTTGTGTTGGATCCGCTTTGGACTGGACTCTTGCGACTGTGTTGGATCCATTATGGATTGAACTTTCACAGTATCATGTTAGACCCGCTCGACATCCATTGCTTTCCTCCTCTCCAAGGTTCTCATAGTCATCATTGTCACAGACGTCCCACTGGGTGTGAGTTTTCCTTGCCATTATGTGGACCTACCGAGGATGTCGTAGTGGTTTGTGTTGTGGTTTGTGCAGCCCTTTGAGACACTAGTGATTTAGGGCTATATAAGTAAACATTGATTGATTGATTGATTGATTGATATGTTGCCATCCAAGCAACGTTATCATAGACGCCCTTGCTTATTTCAACAAGACAATACCAAGTCACTTGTTACAACAGCATGGCTTCATAGTAAAAGACTGCGGGTACTAGACTGGCTTGCCTGCAGTCCAGACCTGTCTCCCATTGAGAATGTGTGGCGCATTATGAAGCCTAAAATACCACAACGGAGACCCTGGACTGTTGAACAACTTAAACTGTACATAAAACCACAATGGCAAAGAATTGTACCTGAAAAGCTTAAAAAATGTCTCTCCTCAGTTCCCAAAGGTTTATTAAGTGTTGTTAAAAGAAAAGGTGATGTAACACAGTGGTGAACATGCCCTTTCCCAACTACTTTGGCACGTGTTGCAGCCATGAAATTTTAAGTTAATTATTATTTTCAAAAGAAAATATGGTTTATGACTTTGAACATCAAATATGTTGTCTTCGTAGCATATTCAACTGAATATGGGTTGAAAATGATTTGCAAATCATTGTATTCCGTTTATATTTACATCTAACACAAGTTCCCAACTCATATGGAAACGGGGTTTGTAGTAAAAATTAGCTTGTACAAACCCTGCTTAGGTTGAAACGCCCTTTTCACCACGACCACTGCCATCTTTATTTGGGCCATTCGGAGTACTTAGTTTGTCTTTTCCACCTGTTCAAACTCTTAAATAATGTCTTTGTTCTGCCGCTTTGTCGAGTACTCACACACACATAGCGGTTGTTAGCATTAGCCACCTAGCTACTGGGAGGCGCGGGTCAAGATGAGAAACCCTGACCGGATTTTTGTTGTACTTACATGTTCGCTTTTTTAACACCGTTTTACTTCGATGGCTGAAGAAGAGCCGTGATAGCGCATTTAACGCTGAATAAAGATAAATATTTCGAAACTCCCTCCGTTTCGCAGGGAAAACATATTTCCCATGATCCTCTTGGAGGAAGCTTCCAGCCGTTGCCGTAGAAACATGGGGGCGTGGTCGGGATGACGTCACCGAAAGCGGTTCGGGTTTTTTTTTATTTCTGTTTTGTTCCGCCTCTAAAAACAAATAAACTGTGAAAACGATGATGCTGTGTTTCAAATTGAAGTTATTTACTGAAATTGAGTGAGCCTATGGCTTTGCACTTTGTATACATATATATATATATATATATATATATATATATATATATATATATATATATATATATATATATATATATATATATATTTTTTATTTTTATTTTTATTTTTATTTTTTTTTTTTAGTTTTATTATAATTTTTTGTATTCTATTTTAGTTACTTTGAATTTGCAACCCCCTGGCGCTGTTTTATTTTGTACTGTTTTCGTACAGTTTTGTACTTATTTTGATATTGTTTCTCGTCTGTAAATGTGGAAATGTATAAATGAAAGTTAAAAAAAATGTTTTGTTTTGTTCATGCCTTTAAAAAACACTACATTAAAACACTCTCTACCTCTAACAACCTCTAAAACACTCTCTACCTCTAACAACAACAAAAAAGCTGTGAAAACGACGATGCTGAGTTCAAAATGTAAGCTATTTACTGAAATTGAGTGAGCCTATGACTTTGCACTTTGTTTATTTTATATATATATATATATATATATATATATATATATAAACATATATATACTAAATTGGCCTTAGTGTGTGAATGTGAGTGTGAATGCTGTCTGTCTATCTGTGTTGGCCCTGCGAAGAAGTGGCAACTTGTCCAGGGTGTACCTCGCCTTCCGCCCGATTGTAGCTGAGATAGGTACCAGCGCCTCCCGCGACCCCAAAAGGGGAATAAGTGGTAGAAAATGGATGGATGAATATATATATATATTTATTTATATATATATATATATATATATATATATATATATATATATATATATGTATATATATATATATATATATATATATATATATATATATATGGCGCTGTTTTATTTTGTACTGCTTTGTACTGTTTTTGTACTTGTTTTGATTATTGTCTCTCGTCTGTTTGTAAATGTTGTAATTTATAAATAAAAGTAAAAAAATATATATATATTTTGTTTTGTTCAAGCCTTTACAAAAGATTTACAACTCTACATTAAAACACTCTCTACCTCCAACAACAACAAAAGCTGTGAAAGCAACGATGCTGTGTTCCAAATTTAAGTTATTTACTGAAATTGAGTAATAAACAAATTGCACTTTGTTTATTATATAAATATATATATTTTTGGATTCTATTTTAGTTACTTTGAATTTACAAACCCCTGGCGCTGTTTTGTACTGTTTTTGTTAATTGTTTGTTGTCTGTTTGTAAATGTTGGAATTTATAAAAATTATAAAAAAAAGGTTAAAAAAAAATATTGGTTGGTTCATTTATTTCTAAACTTTCTATAAAACAAAGTATACATATACAAATGATACATCCAGCCATCCATTTTTTTCTACCGCTTGTCCCTCTCGGACACACTGTCTCTAACAATTGGGAAGGTTTGTGTCATGTTTGTCCTCAAACACAAAAAACATACTAATACATAAAGAAATATGTTTCTCTGATCTTTTTTCCATTTTTAATCCTTTTTTTAAAAAAATGCTCCAGGGAGTCACATCCAGTTCTTGGGTTGCTGACCCCTGGTATATAAGTAAATGTAGCACATTTGATAACACACACAATATCTTTTACAGCATTCAGGTAATAAAGGTAATGTTAATAACAACATCATAATAGGGCAATTTCAAAATATTACTATCCATCCATCCATCCATTTTCTACCGCTTGAATGCTGGAGCCTATTTCAGCTACAATCGGGCGGAAGGCGGTGTGCACCCTGGACAAGTCGCCACCTCATCGCAGGACCCACACAGATAGACATACCCCTCCCACATTTTCCTACCCACTTCAAATGTTCCAACATGAAAACATTCCTCTTAATCAGAAAAAAAAAACTACCGTATTTCTTTGAATTTCCGCCGGGGCGCTAATTAATTTAAAACCTCTTCTCACTCCTGCACTTACCAAAGGCATGCGGTAAAAGTAAGCATGCGCTAATTATTTAAAAACTTATTCTCACTCCGGCACTTACCAAAGGCATGCAGTAAAAATTTGAGTGTGATGTAAGCTTGGACCTTAAATCCTACTGAATAGCTCTTAATCTTCTTCCCTTTATGCGATTTCAAATTACCGGTATTGAAATTAGCCTCCTCCATTTTGAAAATGATGACAGGGGAAGTGTCACTCGTGACATCACGAGTTTGACCCGGCAGTAATTCAAGGCAGGCGCATGCTATATATACCCGGCGGCAATTCAAGGAAATACGATAAGTTGTTTTTTGAACAGCTTGCTTGATCTAAAAATCTCTGTTGCAGCTGTTACGGTAAAATGGCTGCAAATGTTGCAGCCAAAAATGCAAACTTCAAACATGCGTTCAA
Source organism: Nerophis ophidion (assembly GCF_033978795.1). Lineage (NCBI taxonomy): Eukaryota > Metazoa > Chordata > Actinopteri > Syngnathiformes > Syngnathidae > Nerophis > Nerophis ophidion. Next base: position 3,150,374 of record NC_084627.1, read on the forward strand.
AAAATATTACTATTAACCAATAAAAAAAAAAAAAAAGTGTCACTTGCCAGGTGAGGTTTACTTTGAAATCTGTGGTGCAGGCAAGCACCTTCCAGTAGGTGGAGACATGTTACAATGCATATTTGTGTGCCCTTGCATGAACAGGAGGTGTGTGTGTGTGTGTGTGTGTGTGTGTGTGTGTGTGTGTGTGTGTGTGTGTGTGTGTGTGTGTGTGTGTGTGTGTGTGTGTGTGTGTGTGTCCAAAATACATCAGCACTTTTTGGGGTCACATGTTTTGCTTGATGTGCACTTTATCGAATCTACTTCACGTATCGACCCAGAAAGCACCATGTCATAGTGTCTCTCATTAACATATTCAGGAAGTTAATGTGTTGTCGTTACTTATATTCAAATACGGATGTCCTCGCCCCTTTTTATTAGGGGGCTTCAGTTGCCTGCCAGGTGCAGATTGAGCTCTGAATTGAGTGTAAAAGCCAGGCTCACTCTGGTCCTATAG
>NC_084627.1:3153369-3198369 GCF_033978795.1 Nerophis ophidion
TAATCACAGTGTTAAAAATAATATTCAAAATATAAAACATTCTCATGCATTTTTAATCCATCCATCCGTTTCTACCGCACCTGTTCAAGAAGTTGCGTTAATGGTAAGAAGTTATTTATTTATTATTGGTTAGTGTGGGGCTTGCCCTCCTGGGGGTTCTTCAGACCACCAAGCACCGACATGAGAGTCTGTTTCAGGGTTACAATATTGTTCTATTTTTCAATAAGTCCCTCAGTTGCTTTCCAGCAATTGTATTATTCTATTTCGTTTTCGCTCGCGCTCTGGCTCCAGCCCCAACCCCCGTCTCTCCTCCTGGCTGCTGCTCATAAATAAACAAATAAATGGGTTGTACCTGTATAGCGCTTTTCTACCTTCAAGGTACTCAAAGCGCTTTGACACTACTTCCACATTTACCCATTCACACACTGATGGAGGGAGCTTTTAACAGAGTGACAGGTGATTAGATAACAAGGCCCAGGTGGGCCATCTACGCACCTGTCGCTGATTTAGAGGCCGGTCCTGGCACACCCCAGTTCACTGCAGGCCCACAGGCCACGCCCCTTCCACAGTTAGCTTCAGAATAACAATGTTATTACAAAGAATAAGAGACCTATTCTACTCTAGAAATGTTGGTCTTACTTAATAATGCACGCGTTTAGTTGTGTTCAGTGTTAAAAAAAATATTATATGGCTCTGGGGAAATACATTTTTAAATATTTGGCTTTTTGGCTCTCTCAGCCACAAAGGTTCCCGACCCCTGCCCTAGGGGAAACTGGGTAACACATGGCACACTGACAAAGCTTAACAGATTACTGCTATAACAATCTACAAGGTTAATATAGGTTGCTTCTCTTTCTTCCCCTTCATTTTCCGGTATTCATTTTTATCTGTAGTTATCATTACGTTCATGTATTGTTGCATTTGAAAGCTGTCCATCATCCATCCATCCATCATCTTCCGCTTATCCGAGGTCGGGTCGCGGGGGCAACAGCCTAAGCAGGGAAACCCAGACTTCCCTCTCCCCAGCCACTTCGTCTAGCTCTTCCCGGGGGATCCCGAGGCGTTCCCAGGCCAGCCGGGAGACATAGTCTTCCCAACGTGTCCTGGGTCTTCCCCGTGGCCTCCTACCAGCTGGACGTGCCCTAAACACCTCCCTAGGGAGGCGTTCGGGTGGCATCCTGACCAGATGCCCGAACCACCTCATCTGGCTCCTCTCGATGTGAAGGAGCAGCGGCTTTACTTTGAGTTCCTCCCGGATGGCAGAGCTTCTCACCCTATCTCTAAGGGAGAGCCCCGCCACACGGCGGAGGAAACTCATTTCGGCCGCTTGTACCCGTGATCTTATCCTTTCGGTCATGACCCAAAGCTCATGACCATAGGTGAGGATGGGAACGTAGATCGACCGGTAAATTGAGAGCTTTGCCTTCCGGCTCAGCTCCTTCTTCACCACAACGGACCGGTACAACGTCCGCATTACTGAAGACGCCGCACCGATCCGCCTGTTGATCTCACGATCCACTCTTCCCTCACTCGTGAACAAGACTCCTAGGTACTTGAACTCCTCCACTTGGGGCAGGGTCTCCTCCCCAACCCGGAGATGGCACTCCACCCTTTTCCGGGCGAGAACCATGGACTCGGACTTGGAGGTGCTGATTCTCATTCCGGTCGCTTCACACTCGGCTGCGAACCGATCCAGCGAGAGCTGAAGACCCCGGTCAGATGAAGCCATCAGGACCACATCATCTGCAAAAAGCAGAGACCTAATCCTGCGGTTACCAAACCGGAACCCCTCAACGCCTTGACTGCGCCTAGAAATTCTGTCCATAAAAGTTATGAACAGAATCGGTGACAAAGGACAGCCTTGGCGGAGTCCAACCCTCACTGGAAATGTGTTCGACTTACTGCCGGCAATGCGGACCAAGCTCTGGCACTGATCGTACAGGGAACGGACTGCCACAATAAGACAGTCCGATACCCCATACTCTCTGAGCACTCCCCACAGGACTTCCCGAGGGACACGGTCGAATGCCTTCTCCAAGTCCACAAAGCACATGTAGACTGGTTGGGCAAACTCCCATGCACCCTCAAGAACCCTGCCGAGAGTATAGAGCTGGTCCACAGTTCCACGACCAGGACGAAAACCACACTGTTCCTCCTGAATCCGAGGTTCGACTATCCGACGTAGCCTCCTCTCCAGTACACCTGAATAAACCTTACCGGGAAGGCTGAGGAGTGTGATCCCACGATAGTTGGAACACACCCTCCGGTCCCCCTTTTTGAAGAGAGGAACCACCACCCCGGTCTGCCAATCCAGAGGTACCGCCCCCGATGTCCACGCGATGCTGCAAAGTCTTGTCAACCAAGACAGCCCCACAGCATCCAGAGCCTTAAGGAACTCCGGGCGGATCTCGTCCACCCCTGGGGCCTTGCCACCGAGGAGCTTTTTAACTACCTCAGCGACCTCAGCCCCAGAAATAGGAGAGTCCACCACAGATTCCCCAGGCACTGCTTCCTCATAGGAAGACGTGTTGGTGGGATTGAGGAGGTCTTCGAAGTATTCCTTCCACCTGTCCACAACATCCGCAGTCGAGGTCAGCAGAACACCATCCGCACCATACACGGTGTTGATAGTGCACTGCTTCCCCTTCCTGAGGCGGCGGACGGTGGTCCAGAATCGCTTCGAAGCCGTCCGGAAGTCGTTTTCCATAGCTTCCCCGAACTCTTCCCATGTCCGAGTTTTTGCCTCCGCGACCGCTGAAGCTGCACACCGCTTGGCCTGTCGGTACCTGTCCACTGCCTCCGGAGTCCTATGAGTCAAAAGGACCCGATAGGACTCCTTCTTCAGCTTGACGGCATCCCTCACCGCTGGTGTCCACCAGGGGGTTTTAGGATTGCCGCCCCGACAGGCACCAACTACCTTGCGGCCACAGCTCCGATCTGCCGCCTCGACAATAGAGGTGCGGAACATGGTCCACTCGGACTCAATGTCCAGCACCTCCCTCGTGACATGTTCAAAGTTCTTCCGGAGGTGGGAATTGAAACTTTGTCTGACAGGAGACTCTGCCAGACGTTCCCAGCAGACCCTCACAATGCGTTTGGGCCTCCCAGGTCTGTCCGGCATCCTCCCCCACCATCGCAGCCAACTCACCACCAGGTGGTGATCGGTAGAAAGCTCCGCCCCTCTCTTCACCCGAGTGTCCATAACATGAGGCCGCAAATCCGATGACACAACTACAAAGTCGATCATGGAACTGCGGCCTAGGGTGTCCTGGTGCCAAGTGCACATATGGACACCCTTATGTTTGAACATGGTGTTCGTTATGGACAAACTGTGACGAGCACAAAAGTCCAATAACAAAACACCACTCGGGTTCAGATCCGGGCGGCCATTCTTCCCAATCACGCCTCTCCAGGTTTCACTGTCGTTGCCAACGTGAGCGTTGAAGTCTCCCAGTAGGACAAGGGAATCACCCGGGGGAGCACTTTCCAGTACTCCCTCGAGCGTTCCCAAAAAGGGTGGGTACTCTGAACTGCTGTTTGGTGCATAAGCACAAACAACAGTCAGGACCCGTCCCCCCACCCGAAGGCGGAGGGAGGCTACCCTTTCGTCCACCGGGTTAAACTCCAACGTACAGGCTTTGAGTCGGGGGGAAACAAGAATTGCCACCCCAGCCCGTCGCCTCTCACTGCCGGCAACGCCAGAGTGGAAAAGGGTCCAATCCCTCTCGAGAGAAGTGGTTCCAGAGCCCTTGCTGTGCGTCGAAGTGAGTCCGACTATATCCAGCCGGAATTTCTCGACTTCGCGCACTAGCTCAGGCTCTTTCCCCCCCAGTGACGTGACGTTCCACGTCCCAAGAGCTAGCTTCTGTAGCCGAGGATCGGACCGCCAAGTGCCCTGCCTTCGGCTGTCGCCCAGCTCACAATGCACCCGACCTCTATGGCCCCTGCTATGGGTGGTGAGCCCATTGGAGGGGTGACCCACGTTGCCTCTTCGGGCTGTGCCCGGCCGGGCCCCATGGGAACAGGCCCGGCCACCAGGCGCTCGCCATCGTGCCCCACCTCCGGGCCTGGCTCCAGAGGGGGGCCCCGGTGACCCGCGTCCGGGCGAGGGAAATCTGGGTCCATGGTTTTTCATCTTCATAAAGGTCTTCGAGCTGCTCTTTGTCTGATCCCTCACCTAGAACCTGTTTGCCTTGGGAGACCCTACCAGGGGGCTTTATGCCCCCGGACAACATAGCTCCTAGGATCATTGGGACACGCAAACTCCTCTACCACGATAAGGTTGCAGCTCAGAGAGGAGATTTGATTTGGCTGGTCCGATGGCAGTGAAGTCTCATTGAATTGCTACAGTGAATTTGAAAGCTGTGTTGTTGATTAAAGACGTAAATTATTGGTATTGTTCATTATCAATAGCGCTATCTTTATTGGTATTTGTAATGCGTCATTTGTAGTGTAAATATGCTCAATGTCATGTCTGTATTATTATTCATTTCGCTGTCTGCTTCTTTGCCATCACTTTTACTATCATATTTGTACATATCCTATGTGCTGATGTTGCTCTATTGTTGTTGTTATTGTTGTGTTTGCTGTTGTTGTTTTTCTCTCTCTGTCTAATCCCCCTTCTTGTCCCCTCGGTCTTCTTTTTTTCTTTCTTTCTATCCCCTCCTGCTCCGGCCCCGGCTGCACCAAATGATAATATAAATACACTCAAAATGTGACGCTTTGCTGGCATCGTGGTGCGGGTTCGTTCTCTCGAATAATGCAGTCGGAATTGGACACAGCGTGAAGGTAAGAAATGAAGATTTATTATATACTAAAGAACAGACTAGGAACAGAAAACACTTGCACAAGGCACTAAAGACAAAACAAACAGAACTCGCATGGGAGCTAGAAGGAACTAACGGTGCTAGCATGTGATTTAGCGAATAAACAGAGGAATAGCGTGGAAGCTAACAAGTACAAAAATAGTCTTTACCACAATAGGGAATCAGAGTCGTCACTTGTTGCATGAAACAAAAACTAGAATGCGAGACTTAGTAACGGAAAAGGCAGGCTTATATAAGGACAGTAATTAGGAGGCAGGTGCGCGTCAAAAATAAAAGACAGGTGACACAAATAAGTAACTATGACAACAGAACAAAACAGGAAGTGCCACCAGGAACTAAGGAAGACAAAATACTAACAATATACAATACAGAAACAGAACCAAACCAGAACATGACATTATCCCAGCAGCGGATCATGACACAATAAAGTAAAATACAAATAAGGCAACAAGAGAAGTATCCTACACTTCTCTTTTGTAAAGAAAACCTGAACAGCCGATACGGGCATCTACATTAACTATATGATTTTCCTATAAAGCTGGACAGGACAAAAAAAATGTATACCTAAAAGCCAGGCGATGATAAAGCATAAAGTTGTGCAACAACATGTACAGTTGTGATCAAAATTATTCAACCCCCACACAATTTTGGTGTTTTGGAATGTGTAATGTCTTTGCTATTTTCTTATATCCATTACCTCCTCTCTTGACTTCTTTGACCACTCCCTGGACTTCACCATGTTGCAAACATACCATTGACCATCTACAAGAAGCTGAGCGTCACAGTCTTTTTCAGTCAGTTTAATTGTTGCTCGTTATGGTTCTAATCACATCTACAGGTGTTTTCAACACCTGATTGAAAAGACCTTATTCAAATTCTGTTCTTAAGAGTTATGATCTTCAAGGGGTTGAATAATATGGTCAATGAGATATTAAGAGAAATGACAGTTTGGTATGTTACAAAAAATAATGTTGTAATTCAAGTTGCATTTGTCTATTTAATGCATCTTTATTTGATATGACTATAAACAAAATACGGAATAAATGTCCAACTTGCTAAAACACCAAAATTGTGTGGGGGTAGAATAATTTTGATCGCAACTGTAATTAAGTGGAGAACAATTCCTAATGTTCACTTTTCAACATAGGGACGTCAGTTGGCATGGTAACCTCGTTTGCCATCTGCAGGTCTATTCATACTCCAGTGACACTTGGGGAGCTGTCAAGACACAATTTAATAATCTTTCTTACATCTCAGTGGGTCAGAGTATGTGTGAGTCGCACGCTGTGCACTTAATTGTCTCCCTTTCGCCCGCGAAAGTGTGCAATCATCGCGTGTCGCAAATATTGCCGGGGAACTGAAAAAGAGTGTGAACTGTGCGAATGATACCTTGTCGAGTAAAGATGCACTTTGTATCTATTTGCTGTACGGGCTCCCAACATTTTAACCACTACCTTGAATTGGTGTCATCGCCCCGAGGTTGCCAGGCAACCGGAGGACCTTCCAGGGAGTCACCACGCCCCGGCCTTGAAATTGGCCCATACATAACATTCTTGTTTGCCTTCTTGTTGAGGGGATAAATGAGAAAATCAATACCTCTCTTGTACCTGCTGTTTGAGGACACAGCCAGCAGGCAGGCAGGAAGCAGGCGAGCGATACAGGTTTATTTCCTCAACAAACATGATGTCCATGCATTATTAATGCTGTTAGTTCTATGTTTATGCCAGGTGTATAAATGGAACTCGGCTGTTATGTTTTAAGATGTGACTTTAAGGTTTTACTACTTATGTATAAAATACTACACGGTCTAGCTCCAGCCTATCTTGCCGATTGTATTGTACCGTATGTCCCGGCAAGAAATCTGCGTTCAAAAGACTCCGGCTTATTAGTGATTCCTAGAGCCCAAAAAAAGTCTGCGGGCTATAGAGCGTTTTCCGTTCGGGCTCCAGTACTCTGGAATGCCCTCCCGGTAACAGTTCGAGATGCTACCTCAGTAGAAGCATTTAAGTCTCACCTTAAAACTCATCTGTATACTCTAGCCTTTAAATAGACCTCCTTTTTAGACCAGTTGATATGCCGCTTCTTTTCTTCCTCCTATGTCCCCCCCTCCCTTGTGGAGGGGGTCCGGTCCGATGACCATGGATGAAGTACTGGCTGTCCAGAGTCGAGACCCAGGATGGACCGCTCGTCGGGACCCAGGATGGACCGCTCGCCTGTATCGGTTGGGGACATCTCTACGCTGCTGATCCGCCTCCGCTTGAGATGGTTTCCTGTGGACGGGACTCTCGCTGCTGTCTTGGATCCGCTTGAACTGAACTCTCGCGGCTGTGTTGGAGCCACTATGGATTGAACTTTCACAGTATCATGTTAGACCCGCTCGACATCCATTGCTTTCGGTCCCCTAGAGGGGGGTGGGGGGGGGTGGGGGTTGCCCACATCTGAGGTCCTCTCCAAGGTTTCTCATAGTCAGCATTGTCACTGGCGTCCCACTGGATGTGAATTCTCCCTGCCCACTGGGTGTGAGTTTTCCTTGCCCTTTTGTGGGTTCTTCCGAGGATGTTGTAGTCGTAATGATTTGTGCAGTCCTTTGAGACATTTGTGATTTGGGGCTATATAAATAAACATTGATTGATTGATTGATGTTTTCTTCTTGTGACATAGGAAAATGTTGAACCTGTGTTAAACTTAAGACTTACAAAAACTTTAATGATCCACAAGGGAAATGTTCCACACAGTAGCTCAGTTACAGTGTAAGGATGGAAAGGCCAATGCAGGTATAAATAGACTAAATATAGAATATAACATATAAACGTAATATTTACATAATATATGTACTAGGAGTGTGGGAAAAAAAATCGATTCTGTCACACCTATGGATCATGTTTTGTTTTGTCATGTTATGTTTTTGGTTTTGGACACTCAGTCACGTTTTGCACTTCCTGGTTTTGTTTGTTTCCATGCCAACGTATTAGTTCCCACCTTGTCACGCTCTTGCCCTCAGCCCCGCACCTGTTCCTGATGATCACAGCCAGTATTTAAGTAATTTTCTTTCTGTTCATCATTCTGGGATCCTCACACATGCGCACGCATCCGACCCATGCTGCACCTCCTTCATGTCCTTGTCCATAGTTCCATGCCGTGTAAGTTTTTGTATTTATGCCATTGTGCTAGTTTTGTTTATGGTTTATTATAGTTCATAGCCAATTGTTTTTGTGCAAAGTCCTTTAGTTTATGTCCATCATTTCATGCCATCGAGCAGGTGTTTTTGTTTCACGTTTGTACTGTTAAGCCAAGTTTCTTCCTCCACTGTGAGCGCTTTTTGTTGTTTATTTGTTTATTAAATAAACAACCATGTACTTTACATTCATGCCTGACTCGTCCCACATCATCCTTGCATCGAGGAAGCACAATCATCCACAGCCCAAGCCTGACAGATTCGAATTCGAATCGCGATTGTCACGTCAGAATCGATTCTCATTTTTTTAAAATCGATTTGATTTTTTAAAATGTATTTATTTTCTAAAATTAATCAATCCAACAAAACAATACACAGCAACACCACAACAATGCAATCCAATTCCAAAACCAAACCTGACCCAGCAACACTCAGAACTGCAATAAACAGAGCAATTGAGAGGAGACACAAACACAACACAGAACAAACCAAAAGTAGTGAAACAAAAATGAATATTATCAAAAACAGTATCAATATTAGTTACAATTTCAACATAGCAATGATTAAAAATGCCTCCTTGACATTATCATTAGACATTTATAAAAGAAAAAAAATAGAATAGTGTCACAGTGGCTTACACTTGCATCTCATAAGCTTGACAACACACTGTGTCCAATGTTTTCACAAAGATAAAATAAGTCATACTTTTGGTTCATTTAATAGTTAAAACAAAATGACATTATTGCAATCAGTTGATAAAACATTGTCCTTTACAATTATAAAAGCTTTTTTTTTTTTGTAAATCTACTACTCTGCTAGTATGTCAGCAGACTGGGGTAGATGCTGCTGAAATCCTATGTATTGAATGAATACAGAATCGTTTTGAATCGGAAAAATATCGTTTTTGAATCGAGAATCGCGTAGAATGGAAAAAAGTCGATATATAATTGAATCACCACCCTAAGAATCGATAGTAAATCGAATCGTGGGACACCCAAAGATTCGCAGCCCTTATATATACTGATATATTATAGTATATTATGTCTATAACATATATACAATATATAACAATTACCATGTACAATATTACAGTATATGTGACAGCTGCAGCATAAAATAGAGAGCAAATCCAGCAGAAAAAATATTGGATTTTTAATTTTATTTTTTTACCTATGGTCACTGACAGAAAACTATCCATCCATCCATCCAATTTCTACCGCTTATTCCACCTGGGGTCGCGGGGGGCGCTGGTGCCTATCTCAGCTACAATCGGGCGAAAGGCGGGGTGCACCCTGGACAACTCGCCACCTTATCGCAGGGCCAGCACAGATAGACAGACAACATTCACACACTAGGGACCATTTAGTGTTGCCAATCAACCTATCCCCAGGTGCATGTCTTTGGAAGTGGGAGGAAGCCGGAGTACCTGGAAGGAACCCACGCAGTCACGAGGAGAACATGCAAACTCCACACAGAAAGATCCCGAGCCCGGGATTAAGCCCAGGACTACTCAGGACCTTCGTATTGTGAGGCAGACGCACTAACCACTAACTCAGGGGTCAGGAACCTTTTTGGCTGAGAGAGCCATCCAAGCCAAATATTTTAAAAAGTATTTCCGTGAGAGCCGTATGATATTTTTAACACTGAATAGAACAGGTTCAAACACTGTTGACATCTATTAAACAGACAAGGAATTAAACAGAGACTGGATTCAATTCAGGAACACTTCAGAAAACCACTGTCACTAAATACAGTTGGTCGCTACATCTGTAAGTGCAAGTTAAAGCTCTACTATGCAAAGCGAAAGCCATTTATCAACAACATCCAGAAACGCCGCTGGCTTCTCTGGGCCCGAGATCATCTAAGATGGACTGATGTAAAGTGGAAAAGTGTTCTGACGAGTCCACATTTCAAATTGTTTTTGGAAATAATCGTGTCATCCGGACCAAAGGGGAAGCGAACCATCCAGACTGTTATTGACGCAAAGTTCAAACGGATCAGCACGAGCGAGGCGTGGACGTGAGTACATGGTTGTTTATTTAAACACTATAATAGAAAAATAAACAAACTAAGGGCGCTCACAAGGAGGTACAGACACTTGGCTATGAACAAACAAAAGAGTAGCATAAATGCTGCAAACTACAAACATGAAACAAAAACACTTGCTCGATGGCATGAAATGATGGACATAAACTAAAGGACTTTGCACAAAAACAATTGGCTACGAACTATAAACAAAGACTTACTTGGACAAAATGAACAGCGTAGCAAGGCATGAAGCAGATAAACGAGGGCGTGAAGGAGGTGCAGCATGGGTAGCGTGTGTGAAGATCCCAGGACAAAGACAAGAAAAAGGGTGATTTAAGTAGCTATCATCATTAGTGAAAACAGGTTGTGAGGCTGAGAACAGGGACGTGACAGGTGAAAACTAATGAGTTGGCATGGAGACGAAAACAAACCAGGAAGTGCCAAGACGGAACTAAATGTCCAAAATCAAAACATGATCCATAGGTGTGACAGATGGTATAGGGGTGCATTAGTGCTGAAAGGTATGTACAGGTTTTGGAACAACATATGCTGCCATCCAAGCGCCGTCTTTTTCATAGACGCCCCTGCTTATTTCAGCAAGACAATGCCAAGCCACATTCAGCACGTGTTACAACAGCGTGGCTTCGTAAAAAAAAAAGAGTGCGGTTACTTTCCTGGCCCGCCTGCAGTCCAGACCTGTCTCCCATCAAAAATGTGTGGTGCATTATGAAGCGTAAAATATGACAGCGGAGACCCCGGACTGTTGAACGACTGAAGCTCTACATAAAACAAAAATGGGGAAGAATTCCACTTTCAAAGCTTCAACAATTCGTTTTCTCAGTTCCCAAACGTTTATTGAGTGTTGTTAAAAGAAAAGGTGATGTAACACAGTGGTGAACATGCCCTTTCCCAACTACTTTGGCAAGTGTTGCATCCATAAAATTCCAGGTTAATTATTATTAAATGTTTATCAGTTTGAACATCAAATATGTCGTCTTTGTAGCATATTCAACTGAATATGGGTTGAAAAGGATTTGCAAATCATTGTATTCCGTTTATATTCACATCTAACACAATTTCCCAACTCATATGGAAACGGGGTTTGTATTAGTTGCAGTGAGCCATTAAAGAAGCTCTGCCTCTTCCTAGTGTGATTTGTTTTTAATCATACTACGTCAAGCGAGTTTAAAATAAACTAAACCACTACCAGCATGTGTGATTTAAAACCTGCTACTTCCTCTTTAAGTGATTCCGCGAAACACCAACGTGCTTCCTCTGACAGAGTTGACGTCATCGCGGAGTCCCCGCCCCTGCTCTCACCTGATTGGCCGAGGCTGTGGGAATATCCGAGGAAGCAGCTCTTTGATTGATGGGTCACAGCGCCGGTTTCACGGCCACGGCACTTGACTTCATTTCCCCCCAGAGCGGACGGCTCTCGGAGTGCGGCGCGGTACTCCATCGCCTCGGTAGCTGCGACAAGATAGACAAAAAAAAAATAAAAAAAATAAAAAATGCGGTCGTTATTTAGGAGTTGAATGGAGTTTAGTCGCCATATTCGTCCTGGTGTGTATCGCGGAATTGAAGTGTCGATGCCTTCGAGGAGGGATATACCGCCACGCAACCAAAGATAAACAAGCCGTATGAGAAGAGACAACTCTGTAAGTCTGTTTTTTTTATTTTTATTAAAAAAAAAAGTGGTATTTATCTACATTTACTATCAGTTTTTCCACTAAACATATGCTGGGGTTGTGAAGACGCGTTCAGGTCAGCTGGGAAAAACAAGTGCTCCTATCCTATTTACATGAATGATCATCAATTACGGGCGCTAAATATAAAAGCTCACATTTCTTATTCTAATGTGACAGGGGAGGATTTGCATAACAAACTGGATCCAAACAGGGTGAGGGAGGGGGGGGAGGCAAAGTAGTTCCATACAGTGCATGTCGGCCCCGGTGTGTGAGGAGGATGGATGGTGCCTTTGTGCGCCCATGAAAGGCGCCTCATGTGTCAGCAGCATCTCCGTGGATCCGGGAAGCACTTTGAAGTGTTTTTATCACGGGTCATTCAGCACCAAACTCTCTCTCCCTCTCTCCCTCTCTCCCACGTCCATTGTGTGCAGGCCGGAAGTGGCATGATAGCACCTCTGCACGGCCGAGGGTGCAAGGTGGTGGCCTCCAGCACAGCCAGGGGGACAAAAAAAAAAAAAAGGATGAGGGGCTTGAAAAAGATGATTATTGTTATTGGCCAGGTGTGAAATTCTATCCTGTCTGTGTCACGGCCTTTATTATTATCAGCAGGGGCGGCGGGGGTGTCGGTTGAGGGAAGAAAAAGGGAGGCAGAACTGCAATTTAATGGGATTAGAGGGCTTTCGGAGTCAAGAGGGGAGGAAAATGTGCATATTTTTCATCAGGTTGCATTAGTTATCTTCGTTTGCCCTTATAAAGGATGCACATTGCTAATAATTTCACGTGCATTCAGACTGAACACGGAATATGACATTGAGGCCTTGTTCTAGTGGGAAGATATCATGTCCACACACGTGTCCGATCAATAAATAGCCAGGTCCAGGTGGGGATTGATCACTGGGTTAAAACGTATCACACCGGACACATGCAAGTAAAATAGACTCTTGTCTGGACTGTGGACAAAGTAGATCTACTTGGTTAAGAATCACTATGTGTATATGTATGTACATATATATAGGTATGTACTGTACATAATTATGTTTATGTATGTATATATATTTATATGTGTATATATGTATATGTGTAAATATATATATATGTGTGTATATTATATATACAAATGTGCGTGTGTGTATATATATGTATGTGTATATATGTATAAGAGTATATATACTGTGTGTATGTGTATATGTATGTATATATATATATATATATAAGTGTATATGTATAAGAGTATATATATGTATATGTATGTATATATGTACATGTGTGCGTGTGTATATGTATATATGTATATATATATATACATATATATATGAGTATATATATATGTGTGTATGTGTATATATGTGTATATATATGTATATATATATATATATATATATATATATATATGTGTATATGTGTGTGTGTGTGTGTCTTAATTAGATTATCCAGAGAATAGTGCTCGATACCGTGGTAGAACGCAATATATGTATGTGTGGGAAAAAAATCACAAGACTACTTTATCTCTACAGAACTGTTTCATGAGGGATTCCCTCAATTATCAGGAGATTATAAAATCTATACATACATACATATATATACATACATACATACATAAACATAATTATGTACAGTACATACCTATATATATGTACATACATATACACATAGTGATTCTTAACCAAGTAGATCTACTTTGTCCACAGTCCAGACAAGAGTCTATTTTACTTGCATGTGTCCGGTGTGATACGTTTTAACCCAGTGATCAATTCCCACCTGGACGTGGCTATTTATTGATCGGACACGTGTGTGGACATGATATTTTCCCACTAGAACAAGGCCTCAATATATATATATATATATATATATATATATATATATATATATATATGTATGTATGTATGTATGTATGTATGTACGTATGTATGTACGTACGTATGTATGTATATATCTATATATGTATGTATGTATGTATGTTGGATGTTGACATCTATCACGCTGTCACTGCAGTCTGTAGGTCCAATGTACACAAATCATTAGCATAGTTGCTTGGATATAAATGGGTTAGTACAAATTTAGATTGGGGAATAGCATTTGTAATAAAAAAAAAATACATTATTGTGCCTTGTATTCATGTTAGCATTTAAGCTAGCACATTTTTTTTAAAATAATTACCCCTGCCAGGAGGTTGTGCATCTCGATTAAACATTTTACCTGGATTTCGGTCAATGCACGACGAGTTCACTCTCAACTACTACTCTACTTTTTGGTAGATGCCATCCTTATTGTAGCCAAAGTGTGTCTAATCAAAACGGTATTTTAACTACTTGCCTTGTATTGTTAGCTCGGTGTTTCAGGGTTTTTTTTTCTTTTTTCGTTGCAAAAAAATGAAAGTTGTGAAGCAAGTTTGATTGCATGAACAAAGGCACTCGCTCTCTGGTAATCCAGCAACTCATGAAGTGATCACTGATCGGAGGGAGTGACACACTAACAGTATCAACTGTCAAATTTGTTTGCGCCACCTTGTTGTCTCGCCATAGATAATTTGCGAGAAGAGAAAGTAAAAACGATTGCTGCAGAGAGTGAAGAAACTGTTGACAAAACAGGAAAAGCCACCTCGACAGTATGGCAGTGTTTTGGAATTGTTTAAACGGACCGTAGTCAGACTGTTGGAATCTGTAAATTGTGCAAGACACTCGTTCCCACCAAGACCGGTAATACCACAAACACCAATAGGGTTACGTATGCAGATGACACAACTCTGTACAGAACTGTCTCTACCTTCAATGACCAAGAAAATAACATAAATCAGGACCTGGAGAGATTCTCAGGCTGGGTAAATGATAGTAAACTTGTGAATATTGACAAAACAAAAAGCATTCTGGCATATTCAACAAGCATATAGGCATATGTTTGTTGATGACCCACAGCTTCATATTTCAATGTCAGATATACCTATTGAGCTGGTTAAAAAAACAGAACTGCTTGGTGTGCTATTAGACCAGGGGTGTCCAAACTTTTTCCACTGAGGGCCGCACACGGAAAAATTAAAGCATGTGGGGGCCATTTTGTGAATTGTGAATTATCCATCCATCCATCCATTTCTACCGCTTATTCCCTTTCGGGGTCGCGGGGGGCGCTGGCGCCTATCTCAGCTACAATCGTGCGGAAGGCGGGGTACACCCTGGACAAGTCGCTACCTCATCACAGGGCCAACACAGATAGACAGACAACATTCACACTCACATTCACACACTAGGGCCAATTTTAGTGTTGCCAATCAACCTATCCCCAGGTGCATGTCTTTGGAGGTGGGAGGAAGCCGGAGTACCCGGAGGGAACCCACGCATTCACGGGGAGAACATGCAAACTCCACACAGAAAGATCCTCAGCCTGGAATTGAACCCAGGACTGCAGGACCTTTGTATTGTGAGGCAGACGCACTAACCCCTCTTCCACCGTGAAGCCCGAATTGTGAATTAGTGAAGTGAATTATATTTATATAGCGCTTTTTCCTCAAGTGACTCAAAGCGCTTTACATAGTGAAACCCAATATCTAAGTTACAATTAAACCAGTGTGGGCGGCACTGGGAGCAGGTGGGTAAAGTGTCTTGCCCAAGGACACAACGGCATTGACTAGGATGGCGGAAGCGGGGATCGAACCTGCAACCCTCAAGTTGCTGACACGGCTGCTCTACCAACCAAGCAATACCGTCCCCATTTTATATTGATATTTTTCATTTTCAAACCGTAACAAAATATATGGATTTTAAAAAAATATTTTACCTTTAAGGGTCCTGGGGACCATAAAGGATCTCAATTATTAAAATGTTAAAAAATAAGTCAAATTTGTATTATTTTTTATTTAACGCCTACAGTACATCTCTATATCAACTTGAGGTTGATATGAAGTTAAAAAAAAAGAAAAAAAAAAAGTTTATGCCATTTTTGTCAAAGATAACTTTGTTTAATAGTAAAACTGAAATATGCAGTATTTAGTAATTACAACCATAAAGGATCAAAAATGCAGGACACCATTGATTTTAATTCACAATTTTTTTTTGAGTAATCACAGTGTAAAGATAAATAAAATCCCACTAAATATCTTTGGGATCTCATAAAGTGATACATTTTTATTATATGTATTTTTTTACTTTTAACACTTAAGTCACGAGGTCAACTTCAGATATATCTGTCGATTTTACATTTAAACTATTATTTTGTTTTGTTTTATGGTCTTTTGTAAATAAAACTTTGATGTTTTTATATGGCAACCACACAATATATGCAATATTTTTTGCACATAAAACATTTTTAAGTAAAGTTTTTGAAGTAATTGGAGCCTTGAAAATAATTGATTATAACATTGATTTTTTTTTGTTTTTGTTTGAGCAACGGAAAAACAATTTTTTAAAAAACAGCCTGCATGACCGCTTTGTGTCAACATTGCAACTTTTTCTCGTCAGATTTCACCTCATTCCACTTTTTGAAATGTTTATTTTTTAAATAGCATTTCCAGAATGTGTGGCGGGCCGGAAATGCAATTAGCTGTGGGCCGCAAATGGCCCCCAGGCCGCACTTTGGACAACCCATGTATTAGACAGTCAACTGTCATGGTCCGATCATATTGATGGTATTTGAATGAAGATAGGAAGAGGTTTAAGCTCCACCTTCTTGACATCCTCAACAATGGGTCAAGTCATACAGTCCTTGGTATTCTGTCATCTTCATTACAGTCCTATAATACGGTCGACTAAGTCTGACCTGAACAAACTGCAACTTGTTCAGAACAGAGCGGCTAGACTGGTACTTAAACGTTCTCTAGTGGTCGAACAGAAGATGCATTGTAGTCTCCTTGTGTTCTTTACAACTATCATGTTAGATCAGACCTGGGCAAATTAAGGCCTGGGGGCCACACGCGGCCCGTTGAGCTTTTCAATCTGGCCCAACAGACAGTCCCAATTTTTTTTTTTTTTTAGATCTTCAAGATGGAAAGTGTAGCTGCCATTTTGATGTGCAGTGATGTTTTCTAACAACCGTAAGTCTTGAACTATACAAAGTATTTTAATGGTTGGAATCTGCGCTTATGGATGATATACTAGTTACTATGGTCATCTTATTAGTTACTACGGTTATCTAATTAGTTACTATGGTAATCTAAGTCACAGCAGTGCGGGTGGGTAGCGTTTCCACAGACGCGGAAGGAGATTTTCACAACAAAGTTCTAAAGCTTAGTGATGTATCATATATCAGATTGTAGGCTGGTTTATTTTGCACCCTTCGCGTTCATATTTCACTGTTTGTTGCGTTTCACTTGATTGTAAAATATGTGGATGGAAAGGGGTTGTCCATCCATCCATCATCTTCCGCTTATCCGAGGTCGGGTCGCGGGGGCAACAGCCTAAGCAGGGAAACCCAGACTTCCCTCTCCCCAGCCACTTCGTCTAGCTCTTCCCGGGGGATCCCGAGGCGTTCCCAGGCCAGCCGGGAGACATAGTCTTCCCAACGTGTCCTGGGTCTTCCCCGTGGCCTCCTACCGGTTGGACGTGCCCTAAACACCTCCCTAGGGAGGCGTTCGGGTGGCATCCTGACCAGATGCCCGAACCACCTCATCTGGCTCCTCTCGATGTGAAGGAGCAGCGGCTTTACTTTGAGTCCCTCCTGGATGGCAGAGTTTCTCACCCTATCTCTAAGGGAGAGCCCCGCCTCCCGTCGGAGGAAACTCATTTCGGCCGCTTGTACCCGTGATCTTATCCTTTCGGTCATGACCCAAAGCTCATGACCATAGGTGAGGATGGGAACGTAGATCGACCGGTAAATTGAGAGCTTTGCCTTCCGGCTCAGCTCCTTCTTCACCACAACGGATCGATACAACGTCCGCATTACTGAAGACGCCGCACCGATCCGCCTGTCGATCTCACGATCCACTCTTCCCTCACTCGTGAACAAGACTCCTAGGTACTTGAACTCCTCCACTTGGGGCAGGGTCTCCTCCCCAACCCGGAGATGGCACTCCACCCTTTTCACACACACACACACACACACACACACACACACACACACACACACACACACACACACACACACACACACACACACACACACACACACACACACACGCACGCGTTAAAATATTTGCCCGGTTAAATTAATACTTAACTGTCGTATTACGGACAATCTCAAATAATTTTTTTAGGTGTTTAAGATAGAAAGTGTAGCTGCCATTATGATGTGCAGTCATGTTTTCCAATGTCCGGAAAGGGGTTGTGACGGTCAATATTCAGTGTTTTATCCTTCGTAGAAAAATTTAAAATTCCATTATGTTTTTTAACGTTTTTAGCATTCAATCAGACATTATTGTGAGCTTTTGTATTGGTGTTGATAAAAATAGATATACCGGCCCCCAGAAATACTTTTTTCTCTAAATGGGGGCGACATAGCTCGGTTGGTAGAGTGGCCGTGTCAGCAACTTGAGGGTTGCAGCTTCGATTCCCGCTTGTGCCATCCTAGTTACTGCCGTTGTGTCCTTGGGCAAGACACTTTACCCACCTGCTCCCAGTGCCACCCACACTGGTTTAAAGGTAACTTAGATTTTGGGTGTCACTATGTAAAGCGCTTTGAGTCACTTGAGAAAAGCGCTACATAAATATAATTCACTTCACTTCACTAAATGTGGCCCCCGGGTCAAAATAATTGCCCAGGCCTGTGTTAGATCGATCACCAGATTACTTTTACAAACAGTTTTTAAAATCAACTAAGACACATATTCATTAAAGTTAAAGTACCAATGATTGTCACTCACACACCACGTGTGGTTAAATTTGTCGTTTTGAATTTGACCCATCCCCTTGATCACCCCCTTGGGAGGTGAGGGGAGCAGTGGGCAGCAGCAATACCGCGCCCGGGAATCATTTTTGGCGATTTAACCCCCAATTCCAACCCTTGATCCTGAGTGCCAAGCAGGGAGGTAATGGCTCCCATTTTTATAGTCTTTGGTATGACTCGGCCGGGGTTTGAACTCACAACCTACCGATGTTAGGGCGGACACTCTAACCACTTGGCCACTGAGTAGGAATGCCAGTAATGGCTCTTTGGTAATTCCTACTCCCGGGACCAATTCCCTCAAACATACAGTCATGTATAGATGTGTATCATTCTGGAATGGGTTGCCATCTCACATTAAATTCTCACAAAGAAAATTGTCATTCAAGACAGCTTTGAAGATACACATGACTTGTATTTTAATACTGGGTTTAACTAGTATGAATTAATTAACTAACCTCCAAGTCCGAGTCCATGGTTCTCGCCCGGAAAAGGGTGGAGTACCGTCTCCGGGTTGGGAAGGAGATCTTGCCCCAAGTGGAGGAGTTCAAGTACCTCGGAGTCTTGTTCACGAGTGGGGGAAGAGTGGATCGTAAGATCGACAGGCGGATCGGTGCGGCGTCTTCAGTAATGCGGACACTGTATCGATCCGTTGTGGCGAAGAAGGAGCTGAGCCGGAAGTCAAAGCTCTCAATTTACCGGTCGATCTACGTTCCCATCCTCACCTATGGTCATGAGCTTTGGGTCATGACCGAAAGGATAAGATCACGGGTACAAGCAACCGAAATGAATTTCCTCCGCCGAGATAGGGTGAGAAGGTCTGTCTTCCGGGAGGAGTTCAAAGTAAAGCCGCTGCTCCTCCACATGGAGAGGAGCCAGATGAGTTGGTTCAGGCATTTGGTCAGGATGCCACCCGAACGCCTCCCTCGGGAGGTGTTTAGGGCACGTCCGACCAGTAGGAGGCCACGGGGAAGACCCAGGACACGTTGGGAGGACTATCTCTCCCGGCTGGCCTGGGAATGCCTCGGGATCCCCGTGGAGGAGCTGGACGAACTGGCTGGGGAGAGGAAAGTGGGCTTCCCTGCTTAGGCTGCTGCCCCCGCGACCGACCTCGGATAAGCGGAAGAAGATGGATAGATGGGTTTAACTAGCTTTTTTATCTTACCGTATTTCCTTGAATTGCCGCTGGGTATATAGTATGCGTCTGCCTAGAATTACTGCCGGGTCAAACTCTGCAAAAAAGCCATTATCAGACATCAATCAATCAATCAATGTTTACTTATATAGCCCTAAATCACTAGTGTCTCAAAGGGCTGCACAAACCACTACGACATCCTCAGTAGGCCCACATAAGGGCAAGGAAAACTCACACCCAGTGGGACGTCGGTGACAATGATGACTATGAGAACCTTGGAGAGGAGGAAAGCAATGGATGTCGAGCGGGTCTAACATAATACTGTGAAAGTTCAACCCATAATGGATCCAACACAGTCGCGAGAGTCCAGTCCAAAGCGGATCCAACACAGCAGCGAGAGTCCCGTTCACAGCGATGCCAGCAGGAAACCATCCCAAGCGGAGGCGGATCAGCAGCGCAGAGATGTCCCCAGCCGATACACAGGCAAGCAGTACATGGCCACCGGATCGGACCGGACCCCCTCCACAAGGGAGAGTGGGACATAGGAGAAAAAGAAAAGAAACGGCAGATCAACTGGTCTAAAAAGGGAGTCTATTTAAAGGCTAGAGTATACAAATGAGTTTTAAGGTGAGACTTAAATGCTTCTATTATGGTGACATCTCGAATTGTTACCGGGAGGGCATTCCTGAGTACTGGAGCCCGAAATGAAAAAGCTCTATAGCCCGCAGACTTTTTTTGGGCTTTGGGAATCACTAATAAGCCGGAGTCCTTTGAACGGAGATTTCTTGCCGGGACATATGGTACAATACAATGGGCAAGATAGGATGGAGCTAGACCGTGTAGTATTTTATACGTAAGTAGTAAAACCTTAAAGTCACATCTTAAGTGCACAGGAAGCCAGTGCTGGTGAGCCAGTACAGGCGTAATGTGATCAAACTTTCTTGTTCTTGTCAAAAGTCTAGCAGCCGCATTTTGTACCAACTGTAATCTTTTAATGCTAGACATGGGGAGACCCGAAAATAATACGTTACAGTAATCGAGGCGAGACGTAACAAACGCATGGATAATGATCTCAGCGTCTTTAGTGGACAGAATGGAGCGAATTTTAGCGATATTACGGAGATGAAAGAAGGCCGTTTTAGTAACGCTTTTAATGTGTGCCTCAAAGGAGAGAGTTGGGTTGAAGATAATACCCAGATTCTTTACCGTGTCGCCTTGCTTAATTGTTTGGTTGTCAAATGTTAAAGTTGTATTATTAAATAGAGGTCGGTGTCTAGCAGGACCGATAATCAGCATTTCCGTTTTTCTGGCGTTGAGTTGCAAAAAGTTAGCGGACATCCATTGTTTAATTTCATTAAGACACGCCTCCAGCTGACTACAATCCGGCGTGTTGGTCAGCTTTAGGGGCATGTAGAGTCGGGTGTCATCAGCATAACAGTGAAAGCTAACACCGTATTTGCGTATGATGTCACCTAGCGGCAGCATGTAGATGCTGAAGAGTGCAGGGCCAAGGACCGAACCCTGGGGAACTCCACACGTTACCTCTAGTATTTACCGGTAAATAGGGCCTGGTGGAGGTCTGAACTCCCCAAGTGTTTTTTTAATAAAAAAAAATAATACTGTAATACTAACCATTGTTACATTCCTCTGTTTCTCTGTAAAAGAATAGCACGGGCGACACGGTGGGTCCGGGTGCATGTTTTGAAACAGCTACACCCTTTTTTTGAGATGTACCCCTCAGGCCTTGACTTAACACCTGTGCCTTATCAGAATTATTTTTTCCGTCTCGCTGGAAATATGCGCGCTCCGTCTGCAGACTGCAGGGGCGTAGGTGAAAAATGAAGCGCGGGAGCTCAGGTGTCCTGTGGGGCTTCTCTCTTCATCTCCCATCACAGTAATTCCAGCCCGGGTGTGAGCGCCCAGGATTTGTCATTCAGCTGCCTGCTACCTTTTTTTTTTTACGCTCTCTTATGAGGCAAAAAAAAACCCCCCGGCGTTGATTTGCTGTGAAGTTTCCTCAGGCTCGCCGCGAGCGCCGTGAATGAAGTGTCTCGGCGCAACTGTGACCGCGCTGATGATTACCCCAGCCAGGACAAAGCCTGATGAGACTTTTTATCCAAGCACACAGAGACTTTCCATTTTACGAGTGGGGGATAACGCCGCCGACTTGGTTGCTTAGCGATTTCTTTCCCCCCCGTTCGCCCTTTTGGCGATCACCTTTTAGCTGCTGGAGACATGTCATGTGCAATTACAGGCATCCTGCCATCTTTTGAAATCTGTCTAATTAGTCCTTTCTTGCCAACAGGATGACGGGGCAGCCAAATAGGGGTTAAGGGTGGGAGGTTAAGAACCGGGGCCCCTTGCGGGTCATCGGGGGCGGGGGCCGGGACTGCCAGGCTTATTTAGAGTTTGGCTAATCTTTATTTTGTCTAGGCGGCGGCGCCCTGCCATCTCATTCATCCATCCATTTTCTACCGTTTGTCCTTTTATGGGGTGGCGGGGGGGCGGGGGGGTTGCTGCCTTTCTCAGCTGTATTCGGGCGGAAGGCGAGTTACACCCTGGACAAGTCACCATCTCATTGCAGGGCAATAAACTAATTATATATATATTTTAAAACTATTTAATTTAAATAAAATAAAAATTAAAGTTAAAATTGAAATTAAATTAAATCTAAATAAAATAATGATTTCATTCAATACAATTTAATTTCAATAAAATTAAAATTAAAGTCAAAATTGAAATTAAATTAAATTGAAATAAAGTCATTATTTTTTTATTAAATACAATTTTTAAATTAATTTAAATAAAAATTAAAGTTAAAGTTAAGCCCTGACATTATTTTTTATTATCATTTTTATTTTATTAAATACAATTTTTAAATTTTTTTCCATCCATTTCTACCGCTTATTCCCTTTCAGGGTCGCGCGGGGTGCTGGCGCCTATCTTAGCTACAATCGGGCGGAAGGCGGGGTACACCCTGGACAAGTCGCCACCTCATCGCAGGGCCAACACAGATAGACAGACAACATTCACACTCACATTCACACACTAGGGCCAATTTAGTGTTGCCAATCAACCTATCCCCAGGTGCATGTCTTTGGAAGTGGGAGGAAGCCGGAGTACCCGGAGGGAACCCACGCATTCACGGGGAGAACATGCAAACTCCACAGATCCCGAGCCTGGATTTGAACCCAGGACTGCAGGACCTTCGTATTGTGAGGCAGACGCACTAACCCCTCTGCCACCGTGAAATTAATTTAAATAAAAATCAAAGTTAAAGTTAAGCCCTGCCATTACTAAATAAACTGTTTTTATTAAATACAATTTAATTTCAATAAAATTAAAATGAAAGCCAAAATTGAAATTGAAATTTAATTTAAGTAAATACATTTTTTTAATTAAATACAATTTTTTAATTAATTTAAATAAAAATTAAAGTTAAAGTCAAAGTTAAGCCCTGCCATTACTAAATATACTAATTTTTTTATAAAATACAATTTAATTTCAGTAAAATTAAAATTAAAGCCAAAAGTGAAATGTAAATTAAATTTGATTTAAATAAAGTATTTTTTATTATTATTTAAATACAATTTTTAAATTAATTTAAATAAAAATTAAAGTTAAAGTTAAGCCCTGCCATTACTTCAAATTAATAACCCGGGCTGCCAAATTACAGTGAATGCATCACCATTGGCTCTAAATCAGACCTGGGCAAATTAAGGCCCGTGAAGCTTTTCAATCTGGCCCTCTGGACATTCCCAAATCATTTTTTTTAGATCTTTAAGATGGAAAGTGGAGCTGCCATTATGATGTGCAGTGATGTTTTCTAATGACCGTAAGTCTTCAACTATACAAAGTATTTCAATGGTTCGAATCTGCGCTTTTGGATGATATACTAGTTACTATGGTAATTTCATTAGTTACTAGCACCTGAACGCCTCCCTAAAGAGGTGTTCAGCAGGAGGCCACGGGGAAGACCCAGGGCACGTTAGGAAGACTATCTCTCCCGGCTGGCCCGGGAACGCCTCGGGATCCGGAAGAAGTGGCTGGGGAGAGGGAAGTCTGGGCTTCTCGGATAAGCGGAAGAAAATTGATAAATGGATGGATGGTAGGGGTGTAACGGTACGTGTATTTGTATTGAACCGTTTTGGTACAGGGGTTTTGGTTCGGTTCGGAGGTGTACCGAACGAGTTTCCACACGGACATATTAAGTAGCGTACCGCACGTTGTGTAAATAATGCACATCGAGGTACAACACACGGCATGCTAGCAGCGACCGGGCTACGACAGACTGACCATACGTCCTCTTTTGCGGGGCTGTCCGGGTGGAGTTTCTTAAATGCCTCAAATGTCCGGCATTTTAAGTTAGGTTTGCGTGTATTTTCAATGTAGGTTCAGGTTAAGGAAGGGGTTAAAAAGAAAACAAATTGTGCACGTGGCAGCATTCGTGACGGAGGGGCCGAGACAGAGAGAGCGAGAGAGTTATGATAAACGCCAGGCTCTGCTTTTTATTCATAGATTAATCAGATTTTATTTTTTATTATCTATAGCAAGGGTGTCAAAAGTGTGCCCCGGAGGCCATTTGCGGCCCACAGCTAATGTTTTAAAGGCCCACGGCACATTCTAAAAATACTATCAAAATAAACAAAAACATAACAAAAGTGAAATAAAAAAGCTTAAAGGCTAAATGTAATTTAGAAAAAATTGCAATTTTGACTAATAAAACAAAGCTGTTTTTTTTTCTCTTCCAAACTGTCATTGCTCAAAATATAATATTGGATCAAAATCAATGTTATTGTGAATTATTGACCTATCCAAGGTTCCCATTACTTCACATCATATATTCCACTAAGAAAAATATTTTTGGTGAAACCTTTTGCAAATTTGGTAAATAAATAACCAAAAAGTTGTTTTCTTGCTGTACCGAAAATGAACCGAACCGTGACCTCTAAGCCGAGGTACCTACCGAACCGAAATTTTTGTGTACCGTTACACCCCTAATGGATGGTAATCTAATTAGTTACCATGCTCATCTAGTTAGTTACTATGGTAATCTACGTCACAGCAGCTCAGGTGAGGTACCAAGCAGTGTGGGCGGGGAGCGTTTCCACAGACGCGGAAGGAGATTTTCACACCAAAGTTCTAAAGCTTAGTGACATATCAGATATATCAGATTGTAGGTGGGTTTATTTTGTACCCTTCGCGTTCATATTTCACTGTTTGTTGCATTTTTGTTGCGTTTTACTTGATTGTAACATATGTCAATGGAAAGTGAAGTGAAGTGAATTATATTTATATAGCGCTTTTCTCTAGTGACTCAAAGCGCTTTACATAGTGAAACCCAATTTCGAAGTTACATTTAAACCAGTGTGGGTGACACTGGGTGCAGGTGGGTAAAGTGCCTTGCCCAAGGACACAACGGCAGTGACTAGGATGGCGGAAGCGGGAATCGAACCTGCAACCCTCAAGTTGCTGGCACGGCCACTCTACCAACTGAGCTATGCTGGGGTGTGACGTTCATATTTTGTCAATATTCAGTGTTTTATCGTTCATAGAAAAAATTCAAATTCCGTTACGTTTTTTAAGGCGGGGTCTCATAACGCTTTTAGCATTCAATCAGACATTATTGTGAGGTTTTGTATTAGTGTTTATAAAAAAAAGGCACATTTTTTTCTCTAAATGTGGCCCCCGTGTCAAAATAATTGCCCAGGCCTGCTCTAGATGGAGGACTCCCACAGTTTGTGACCCATTTTCCTCCTTCCAGAGGTTATCATAAGGTTATCGCCATGCAGGGAGCATTTTTTTTTTTTGCTGTGGAGATCTGAGTGAATCTGCGAGGTTTAACAATATTCAGCAACCCCCCACCCCTCCCCCCCCCCCACACACACCCCTCTGGCGTGGTGGCGTCCACAGGAAGAGACACAGCCCAATCAAATTAGGGGATCTTATCTGTCTGTTAAACATTTTCACCATCTGTTAGCGTTTTGAAGTCAAGGCTTTTTGCAAAGGTTGGCCGGCACGGACGTCGTCCTTCCAGAGAGCGCACCGGGACGAGGATAAGATAAGACCCCATGCCGTGTTTTGTTTTTCTACCTCGGTGGCGTCCAAGGCTGTCCGCAACTCGCAAACTCAACTTAATTGCTCGGTTTTTGGGGAGGGATAACAATAAAATGTGTACTGTTTTCGCCAAAGTCTAACTCCAAGTCCTCCCGCGGGGTGCAATCTTTCACCTTTTGTCCTGTAAACGCAGCAATTTATTACAATGCCAGATAAACCGTGTCTTTATCCCATCAAATAAAAAGTTAACAATTCACTTTTGGAAACTAGGACATTCAGGGACTGTTTATACGGGACCAATTTTTCATGTGCACGATAACAGCCAAGTATTTTGTTCATCATGTGAAATCTGGAGAAATCTATTGATAAACACGGCCTGGCATATATGTATATATACACACACACACACATATATATATATATATATATATATATATATATATATACATATCAATCAATCAATGTTTACTTATATAGCCCTAAATCACTAGTGTCTCAGGGCTATATGTGTATATGTGTATATATACATATATGTGTATGTATATATACATATGTGTATATATACATATGTATATATATATACATACATATTTGTGTATATATACATATGTGTATATATATATATATATGTGTGTATATACATATGTGTATATATATACATATATGTGTATATATATGTGTGTGTGTGTATATATATATATATATAAATGTGTGTATGTATGTATATATATGTGTGAATATATATGTACAGTATATATATGTGTGTATATAAGTATATGTGTATATATGTATATATACACACATATGTTTGTATATATATATGTATATACACACATATGCGTATATATATATATATATATATATATGTATGTATATATATATATATATATATATTTATTTATATAAAGTTGCCAGAATACTATACTTATATTGATGTACCGTACAACCCTAATCTACACATAATATATATATATATTATATGTGTGTATAAAAGTATGTGTATATATGTGTGTATATATATATATATATATGTATATACACACATATGCGTATATATATACATATATGTATGTATATATATGTATATATATATATTTATTTATATAAAGTTACCAGAATACTATACTTATACTGATGTACCGTACAACCCTAATCTATACATTATATATATATATATATATTCAGAGTGTTGTGCCTTCTACGGAGCCTGAGTGTGAGCACCTGGTCGGGTCGCGGCAGGTAATAATACGAGTCTGCTTTTTGTGGTGGTTTAAACAGGGATTTTATGACGGCTTTTATCTGTCAGGCTGACTGGGTTGTCCTTCTGGTCTTCATTGGCCCACCGTTTTTGCCATTTGGTCTCCTTATACATTGCCTGCAATACCGCAACGGAAGTGTATCCATTGTAGGACCTAACGTAGGGCGTTGACTTGCAATGCTGCCTTTTCATGGTTTTGTAGTTTGCCAGTCTGTCAGAAGCACAACTCGGGTGTTGTTGTCCACTCTATGCTGCGTGTATCAGTGCTTCGACTTCCGCTCTATAGTTGCTGCAATGCAGGCCTGCTGGTTTCGCTTCTGCCGCCTTTCTCCACTAGGGAATTGGCTGTGGTTCCCCAGCGTCACCACATGGGTGTAAACCTCTCTTGAGGTTATTTCTTCAAGCGTGGCTCTGCTTAATGATCTTTTCACAACATCACTTTATACTTCTTTCATCATACGGGGGTGGCGGGTGACGACTAGGTTGGTTCTTCCTTCCTCCCGCAGAGGAGTGTCAAAGGCAAAGTAAGGGGAATATGTAGGGGTGTTACGGTACGTGTATTTGTATTGAACCGTTTCGGTACGGGGGTTTCGGTTCGGTATGAGGGTGTATCGAACGAGTTTGTATGCTGAAGTCTTAACAAGCTGCTCTGCTTTCTGCCTCTGTCTGAGCAGTGAGCACCCAGCATTGTCCCGCCCACACAACCATCTGATTGGTTACATACAAAGCCAATCAGCAGTGCGTATTAAGAGCAATGTAACAGCCAATCAGCAGCGCGTATTCAGAACGCATGTTGTAAATGCTTCATTGTCGAGCAGACATGTGTTTAGCAGCGGACATCGGACACTCCCCAAGTTATAAAAAACACTTTCCAGTCACAACTATTACAAACATCACTATGAGCCCGTTGACCTTCTAGAAACTTAAACTGCAGTTCAGCTCGCTCACAGTTCTGGCTTGAGGTGATGTGAAGGCTAATTAGCTTTTAGCGTTACGTTAGCTCATTTTGCTGTGTGTGTGTGTGCGTGTACGTGCGTGTGTTTGTGTGCGTGTGCGTGTTATAGGGGCAGCAAAGCCCTGTCTGTCTGTTATTTCACATGAACTAACATGAACTCCATATATTTGAGGGATGAATAGTCTCTCCTATTGCTATTGTACTATTTTTCAGGTATAGTTACATGAATCATTAGTAATGTAGCAGCTTAGTTTTGAATGGCAGGGTCCCTGCTATCACATGTTGACAAAACTATAACATTTACATAATAAAAGTCAACTACAGGCTTCCCAAATGCTGTAATAAATCAAGAATGATGAGTTGACTAGAAACTATTTAATGTTGCACTTTTTATATGTAGAAGAAAGGTTTTGTCATTTTATTTAATCAAAGCAAAACTTGAGGCAGTTTGATGTGGATTAACGTGGGCAGAATTATTATAGTGTTCCCAATGTTAAAAGGATAAAGCCATTGTTTACAAATTTGGTACGAAAATAACCAAGAAAACTATATTTGTTTGTTTTCTTACTGTACCGAAAATGAACCGAACCGTGACCTTAAAACCGAGGTACGTACCGAACCGAAATTTTTGTGTACCTTTACACCCCTAGGAATATGTATTCATTTATTTTTATTACCAAGCTGAATTAAAAAACCCATGGCTAAATTAAAGCCTATGCATCATAATCCTCAATTCGTAATAACAGATGTTTTTTTGCAGCCTTAATGTAAAACTATGATTATTCACGGGTGTCAAACTCAAGGCCCCGGCGGCCAGATGTGGGCTGCTACTTCATTTTATTTGGCCTTCGAAAGCCTGGAAATATGTATCAATAAAATACTGTAACTTTTCTTACTAAATATATGCTTTCTTTCTATTTTGGGAGAAAAAAATATTTGCAAATGATCTTAACTTATGCAGCACTATGTCAGAGGGGTTGGTTAGTGCAGGGGTGTCAAACTCAAACACAGAGTAGGCCAAAATTTAAAACTGAACAAAGCCACGCGCCGAGGTTGAACAAATTAATCTTTTAATAGGGACCTAAACAAGTTTTCATTGAATATTGAACAAGCAAGGCTTATAAAACTTTATAGTGACATGCAAAATTGAGTTTAAAATGATGATAATAATTACAAAATATCAATGGCATATCAAATCAAATTGAAATAAAAATTGAATGCCTCTTTTGTATTTGCAGCCTTCTGAGGTAAATATTAACATGAACTTTTTCCAGATTTGAAAATAAAATAAAATAATGAATAAATCAACCATTCGGGCCTTTTTACTGCTCAGTTAATGTCGGGGCTCAGGTGGGTGGGTTAGAGGGGCGGGGTTTGTTGGTAGCGGGGAGGGGGTGTATATTGTAGCGGTCCGGAAGAGTTAGTGCTGCAAGGGGGTGTTCTTTTGAAATGTGTTGGTCATTCTTGTTTGGTGTGGGTTCACAGTGTGGCGCATATTTGTAACAGTGTTAAAGTTGTTTATGTGGCCACCCTCAGTGTGACCTGTATGCTGTTGATCAAGTATGCCTTGCATTTACTTACATGTGTGTAGAAGCCACATATATTACGTGACTGGGCCGGCACGCTGTTTGTGAGGAGGAAAAACAGACTTGACGACAGGTTGTAGGGGACGCTAAAGGCAGTGCTTTTAAGGCACACCCCCATTATTGTTGTCCGGGTGGAATTCGGGAGAATGGTTGCACGGAGAGATTTTTGGGAGGGGCACTGAAATTCGAGAGTCTCCCGGGAAATCTGTGAATGTGGTGCTACAGCGGCACCGCTGTATAACACCGGCGGGCCAGCTCTAATGTTAATTCCATATTGCCTCAAGGGCCAAATGAAATTACACGGCCAGAGTTTGACACCTATGGTTTAGTGCATGTGCCTCACAATACGAAGATCCTGAGTAGTCCTGAGTTCAATCCCGGGCTGGGGATCTTTCTGTGTGGAGTTTGCATGTTCTCCCCGTGAATGCGTGGGTTCCCTCCGGTTACTCCGGGTTCCTCCCACCTCCAACGCCATGCACCTGGGGATAGGTTGATTGGCAACACTAAATTGGCCCTAGTATGTGAATGTTGTCTATCTGTGTTGGCCCTGTGATGAGGTGGCGACTTGTCCAGGGTGTACCCCGCCTTCCGCCCGAATGCGGCGGAGATAGGCTCCAGCTCCCCTGCATACCCCGAAAGGGACAAGCGGTAGGAAATGGATGGATTGATGGATGATCTTAACTTAAATATTGTCTAATAATGCCAAAATATATGATCAAACATTCAAACCGTTTTAAATAGAAATAAATACTAATAATAAATGATATCAAAGCAAGTGATCCATCAAATTGTGAAGTGAAGTGAGTGAATTATATTTACATAGCGCTTTTTCATAGTCTCCTCTCTGAGCTGCAACCTTATCGTGGTAGAGGAGTTTGCGTAGGACCAATGATCCTAGGAGCTATGTTGTCCGGGGGCTTTATGCCCCCTGGTAGGGTCTCCCAAGGCAAACAGGTTCTAGGTGAGGGATCAGACAAAGAGCAGCTCGAAGACCTTTATGAAGAAGAAAAATCATGGACCCAGATTTCCCTCGCCCGGACGCGGGTCACCGGGGCCCCCCTCTGGGGCACGATGGCGAGCGCCTGGTGGCCGGGCCTGTTCCCATGGGGCCCGGCCGGGCACAGCCCGAAGAGGCAACGTGGGTCACCTCTCCAATGGGCTCACCACCCATAGCAGGGGCCATAGAGGTCGGGTGTAATGTGAGCTGGGCGGCAGCCGAAGGCAGGGCACTTGGCGGTCCGATCCTCGGCTACAGAAGCTAGCTCTTGGGACGTGGAACGTCACCTCACTGGGGGGGAAAGAGCCTGAGCTATTGCGCGAAGTCGAGAAATTCCGGCTGGATATAGTCGGACTCACTTCGACGCACAGCAAGGGCTCTGGAACCACTTCTCTCGAGAGGGATTGGACCCTCTTCCACTCTGGCGTTGCCGGCAGTGAGAGGCGACGGGCTGGGGTGGCAATTCTTGTTTCTCCCCGGCTCAAAGCCTGTACGTTGGAGTTCAACCCGGTGGACGAAAGGGTAGCCTCCCCCCGCCTTCGGGTGGGGGGAGGGGTCCTGACTGTTGTTTGTGCTTATGCACCAAACAGCAGTTCAGAGTACCCACCCTTTTTGGGAACACTCGAGGGAGTACTGGAAAGTGCTCCCCCGGGTGATTCCCTTGTCCTCCTGGGAGTCTTCAACGCTCACGCTGGCAACGACAGTGAAACCTGGAGAGGCGTGATTGGGAAGAATGGCCGCCCGGATCTGAACCCGAGTGGTGTTTTGTTATTGGACTTTTGTGCTCGTCACAGTTTGTCCATAACAAACACCATGTTCAAACATAAGGGTGTCCATATGTGCACTTGGCACCAGGACACCCTAGGCCGCAGTTCCATGATCGACTTTGTAGTTGTGTCATCGGATTTGCGGCCTTATGTTTTGGACACTCGGGTGAAGAGAAGGGCGGAGCTTTCTACCGATCACCACCTGGTGGTGAGTTGGCTGCGATGGTGGGGGAGGATGCCGGACAGACCTGGCAGGCCCAAACGCATTGTGAGGGTCTGCTGGGAACGTCTGGCAGAGTCTCCTGTCAGACAAAGTTTCAATTCCCACCTCCGGAAGAACTTTGAACATTTCACGAGGGAGGTGCTGGACATTGTTCCGCACCTCTATTGTCGAGGCGGCAGATCGGATCTGTGACCGCAAGGTAGTTGGTGCCTGTCGGGGCGGCAATCCTAAAACCCCTTGGTCGACACCAGCGGTGAGGGATGCCGTCAAGCTGAAGAAGGAGTCCTATCGGGTCCTTTTGGCTCATAGGACTCCGGAGGCAGTGGACAGGAACCGACAGGCCAAGCGGTGTGCAGCTTCAGCGGTCGCGGAGGCAAAAACTCGGACATGGGAGGAGTTCGGGGAAGCCATGGAAAACGACTTCCGGACGGCTTCGAAGCGATTCTGGACCACCGTCCGCCGCCTCAGGAAGGGGAAGCAGTGCACTATCAACACCGTGTATGGTGCGGATGGTGTTCTGCTGACCTCAACTGCGGATGTTGTGGATAGGTGGAAGGAATACTTCGAAGACCTCCTCAATCCCACCAACACGTTTTCCTATGAGGAAGCAGTGCCTGGGGAATCTGTGGTGGACTCTCCTATTTCTGGGGCTGAGGTCGCTGAGGTAGTTAAAAAGCTCCTTGGTGGCAAGGCCCCAGGGGTGGACGAGATCCGCCCGGAGTTCCTCAAGGCTCTGGATGCTGTGGGGCTGTCTTGGTTGTCAAGACTTTGCAGCATCGCGTGGACATCGGGGGAAGTACCTCTGGATTAAGAAGGGGGACCGGAGGGTGTGTTCCAACTATCGTGGGATCACACTCCTTAGCCTTCCCGGTAAGGTTTATTCAGGTGTACTGGAGAGGAGGCTACGCCGGATAGTCGAACCTCAGATTCAGGAGGAACAGTGTGGTTTTCGTCCTGGTCGTGGAACTGTTGACCAGCTCTATACTCTCCGCAGGGTTCTTGAGGGTGCATGGGAGTTTGCCCAACCAGTCTACATGTGCTTTGTGGACTTGGAGAAGGCCTTCGACCGTGTCCCTCGGGAAGTCCTGTGGGGAGTGCTCAGAGAGTATGGAGTATCGGACTGTCTTATTGTGGCGGTCCGCTCCCTGTATGATCAGTGCCAGAGCTTGGTCCGCATTGCCGGCAGTAAGTCGAACACATTTCCAGTGAGGGTTGGACTCCGCCAAGGCTGTCGTTTGTCACCGATTCTGTTCATAACTTTTATGGACAGAATTTCTAGGCGCAGTCAAGGCGTTGAGGGGTTCCGGTTTGGTGACCGCAGGATTAGGTCTCTGCTTTTTGCAGATGATGTGGTCCTGATGGCTTCATCTGACCGGGATCTTCAGCTCTCGCTGGACCGGTTCGCAGCCGAGTGTGAAGCGACCGGAATGAGAATCAGCACCTCCAAGTCCGAGTCCATGGTTCTCGCCCGGAAAAGGGTGGAGTGCCATCTCCGGGTTGGGGAGGAGACCCTGCCCCAAGTGGAGGAGTTCAAGTACCTAGGAGTCTTGTTCACGAGTGGGGGAAGAGTGGATGGTGAGATTGACAGGCGGATCGGTGCGGCGTCTTCAGTAATGCGGACGTTGTACCGATCCGTTGTGGTGAAGAAGGAGCTGAGCCGGAAGGCAAAGCTTTCAATTTACTGGTCGATCTACGTTCCCATCCTCACCTATGGTCATGAGCTTTGGGTCATGACCGAAAGGATAAGATCACGGGTACAAGCGGCCGAAATGAGTTTCCTCCGCTGTGTGGCCGGTCTCTCCCTTAGAGATAGAGTGAGAAGCTCTGCCATCCGGGAGGAACTCAAAGTAAAGCCGCTGCTCCTCCACATCGAGAGGAGCCAGATGAGGTGGTTCGGGCATCTGGTCAGGATGCCACCCGAACGCCTCCCTAGGGAGGTGTTTAGGGCACTTCCAACCGGTAGGAGGCCACGGGGAAGACCCAGGACACGTTGGGAAGACTATGTCTCCCGGCTGGCCTGGGAACGCCTCGGGATCCCCCGGGAAGAGCTAGACGAAGTGGCTGGGGAGAGGGAAGTCTGGGTTTCCCTGCTTAGGCTGTTGGCCCCGCGACCCGACCTCGGATTAGCGGAAGATGATGGATGGATGGATTTTTCATAGTGAAACCCAATATCTATTTTTTACATTTAAACCAGTGTGGGTCGCACTGGGAGCAGGTGAGTAAAGTGTCTTGCCCAAGGACACAACGGCAGTGACTAGGATGGCAGGAGCGGGAATCGAACCTGGAACCTTCAAGTTGCTGGCACGGCCGCTCTACCAACCGAGCTATACCGCCTCGGCATTTACAGTAATACACCGAAAAATATACAGTTGTTGATTTGTGGTAAAAAAAAACAA
Organism: Nerophis ophidion; assembly: GCF_033978795.1. Classification (NCBI taxonomy): domain Eukaryota; kingdom Metazoa; phylum Chordata; class Actinopteri; order Syngnathiformes; family Syngnathidae; genus Nerophis; species Nerophis ophidion. The sequence goes on from NC_084627.1 coordinate 3,187,265, forward strand.
ACAAACAATTTTTTATTGTAAAATTGCATTTTTTTTCAATTTACAGTAAAAAAAACAAATGTCAATTTCACAGTCAAATTCCGGCAACTGAGCTGCCTTTTTTTCACCATAAAACATCCATCCATCCATTTTATACCACTTATTTCCTTTGGGGGCGCTGGTGCCTATCTCAGCTACAATCGGGCGGAAGGCGGGGTACACCCTGGACAAGTCGCCACCTAATCGCAGAACCATAAAACAGGAGTACTGCTTTTCCATTTCCAATAATATACATTATGTTATGTCCTGGTGATCATGTTTAGTTTGGCTATGTTCTGTTTGGTTTTTGGATTTTGTCAGTTCCTGTTTTTTCACTCCCTGCTTTGTTTCCATGACAACCCATTTGTTTTCACCTTTCCTCATGTCACGCACCTGTTGTAAATCACCACATCACTATTTAAGCCTGCAGTTGCCAGGCAGGCAGCCTGGCGACATCACCCGCCATACACCCTTGCTATTCATGCTGATGATCAATGCTGCTCTTTTTCATGCTCTTTTCTCGTTCCAAGTAAGTTTTTTTTATTTATGCCATAGTTTGCAAGTTTTGTTTTATGTCCATAGTTCTGCCTTTGTGCCAGTTTTTGTTTATACCCTTTGTTTTTTGTAGTACTTTTGAGTGTTGAAATTAAAAGATGTCATTACCTTCACGCCATGTTTGATTGATTGATACTTTTATTAGTAGATTGCACAGTTCAGTACATATTCCGTACAATTGACCACTAAATGGTAACACCCCAATAAGTTTTTCAACTTTTTTAATCAATTCATGGTAAAAAAATGTCCGATCCAGTCGCTTCGTACCTCAGGAAAACAATCCACACCATAGTCCTAGTCCTAGTCCTGACACACTACAATTTAAGGTTAAATTATTGCAATTTACCATATTATTTTTACAATTAGAAAAAATTACTAATAAAATGCATTGTTGACATGTTCAACTCTGCTCTATTTAAAAAAAAAAAAAAAGACTTTGTGGACTATTTCCAGTCATTTTTGGGAATGCTCTGATTATTAATTTTGCTCATTGTTGCAGATATTGATTTTTAGGAGAGGTGATCACATAAATGAAGACGTGTTCAATTCGGCTGTATTTTTTACAATTTTAGTGAATTTGTGGACTATTTCCAGTGAAATTTGGAGTTGTTCTTATTGTATATTTTGTGCCATTTTCCCACTGTCATTAATTACTTGCAAGAGTAGCAATTTTATTGACTTTGTGGACTATTTCCAGTAAAATTTGGAGTTGTTCTGATTGGATATTTTGTGCCATTTTTCCACTGTCATTAATTAATTACAAAAGTGGCAATTTTAGTGACTTTGTGGACTATTTCCAGTAAAATTTGGAGTTGTTCTGATTGTATATTTTGTGCCATTTTTCCACTGTCATTAATTGCATACAAGAGGGGCAATTTTATTGACTTTGTGGACTATTTTCAGTAAAAGTTGGACTTGTTCCGATTGCATATTTTGTACCATTTTTCCACTGTCATTAATTACTTCTAAGTGTGGCAATTTTACTGACTTTGTGGACTATTTCCAGTTAAAGTTGAACTTGTTCTGATTGTATATTTTGTGCAATTTTTCCACTGTCCATAATTATTTGAAAGAGGGGTAATTTTAATGACTTTTTGGACTATTTCCAGTAAAATTTGGAGTTGTTCTGATTGTATATTTTGTGCCATTTTTCCACTGTCATTAATTGCTTGCAAGAGTGGAAATTTTAGTGACTTTGTGGACTATTTCCAGTAAAAGTTGGACTTGTTCCGATTGCATATTTCGTGCCATTTTTCCACTGTCATTTATTACTTCTAAGTGTGGCAATTTTAGTGACTTTGTGGACTATTTCCAGTAAAATCTGGAGTTGTTCTGATTGTATATTTTGTGCCATTTTTCCACTGTCATTAATTGCTTGCAAGAGTGGAAATTTTAGTGACTTTGTGGACTATTTCCAGTAAAAGTTGGACTTGTTCTGATTGTATATTTTGTGCCATTTTCCCATTGTCATTAACTACTTCTAAGTGTGGCAATTTGAGTGACTTTGTGGACTATTTCCAGTAAAATCTGGAGTTGTTCTGATTGTATATTCTGTTCCATTTTTCCACTGTCATTAATTACTTGCAAGAGTGGAAATTTTAGTGACCTTGTGGACTATTTCCAGTAAAAGTTGGACTTGTTCTGATTGTATATTTTGTGCCATTTTTCCATTGTCATTAACTACTTCTAAGTGTGGCGATTTGAGTGACTTTGTGGACTATTTCCAGTAAAATCTGGAGTTGTTCTGATTGTATATTTTGTGCCATTTTTCCACTGTCATTGATTGCTTGCAAGAGTGGAAATTTTAATGACTTTGTGGACTATTTCCAGTAAAAGTTGGACTTGTTCTGATTGTATATTTTGTGCCATTTTTCTATTGTCATAAACTACTTCTAAGTGTGGCAATTTGAGTGACTTTGTGGACTATTTCCAGTAAAATCTGGAGTTGTTCTGATTGGATATTTTGTGCCATTTTTCCACTGTCATTAATTGCTTGCAAGAGTGGCAATTTTAGTGACTTTGTGGACTATTTCCAGTAAAAGTTCGACTTGTTCTTAATGTACATTTTGTGCCATTTTTCCATTGTCATCAATTGCTTGCAAGAGTGGACATTTTAGTGACTTTGAGGACTATTTCCAGTAGAAGTTGGACTTGTTCCGTTTGCATATTTTGTGCCATTTTTCCACTGTCATTAATTACTTCTAAGTGTGGCAATTTTAGTGACTTTGTGGACTATTCCCAGTAAAATCCGGAGTTGTTCTGATTGTATATTTTGTGCCATTTTTCCACTGTCATTAATTGCTTGCAAGAGTGGCAATTTTACTGACTTTGTGGACTATTTCCAGTTAAAGTTGAACTTGTTCTGATTGTATATTTTGTGCCATTTTTCCACTGTCATTAATTACTTGCAAGAGTGACAATTTTAGTGACTTTGTGGACTATTTCCAGTAAAATTTGGAGTTGTTCTGATTGTATATTTTTTGCCATTTTCACAGTCATTAATTATTTGCAAGAGGGGTAATTTTAGTGACTTTGTGGACTATTTCCAGTAAAAGTTGGACTTGTTCCGATTGCATATTTTGTGCCATTTTTCCACTGTCATTAATTACTTCTAAGTGTGGCAATTTTAGTGACTTTGTGGACTATTTCCAGTAAAATTTGGAGTTGTTCTGATTGTATATTTAGTGCCATTTTTCCACTGTCATTAATTGCATTCAAGAGGGGCAATTTTAGTGACTTTGTGGACTATTTCCAGTAAAAGTTGGACTTGTTCTTAATGTACATTTTGTGCCATTTTTCCACTGTCATTTATTACTTCTAAGTGTGGCAATTTTAGTGACTTTGTGGACTATTTCCAGTAAAATCCGGAGTTGTTCTGATTGTGTATTTTGTGCCATTTTTCCGCTGTCATTAATTGCGTGCAAGAGTGGCAATTTTACTGACTTTGTGGACTATTTCCTGTTAAAGTTGAACTTGTTCTGATTGTATATTTTGTGCCATTTTTCCACTGTCAATAATTATTTGCAAGAGGGGTAATTTTAATGACTTTTTGGACTATTTCCAGTAAAATTTGGAGTTGTTCTGATTGTATATTTAGTGCCATTTTTCCACTGTCAATAATTATTTGCAAGAGGGGTAATTTTAATGACTTTTTGGACTATTTCCAGTAAAATTTGGAGTTGTTCTGATTGTATATTTAGTGCCATTTTTCCACTGTCATTAATTACTTGCAAGAGTGACAATTTTAGTGACTTTGTGGACTATTTCCAGTAAAATTTGGAGTTGTTCTGATTGTATATTTTTTGCCATTTTCACAGTCATTAATTATTTGCAAGAGGGGTAATTTTAGTGACTTTGTGGACTATTTCCAGTAAAAGTTGGACTTGTTCCGATTGCATATTTTGTGCCATTTTTCCACTGTCATTAATTACTTCTAAGTGTGGCAATTTTAGTGACTTTGTGGACTATTTCCAGTAAAATTTGGAGTTGTTCTGATTGTATATTTAGTGCCATTTTTCCACTGTCATTAATTGCATTCAAGAGGGGCAATTTTAGTGACTTTGTGGACTATTTCCAGTAAAAGTTGGACTTGTTCTTAATGTACATTTTGTGCCATTTTTCCACTGTCATTTATTACTTCTAAGTGTGGCAATTTTAGTGACTTTGTGGACTATTTCCAGTAAAATCCGGAGTTGTTCTGATTGTATATTTTGTGCCATTTTTCCACTGTCATTAATTGCTTGCAAGAGTGGCAATTTTACTGACTTTGTGGACTATTTCCTGTTAAAGTTGAACTTGTTCTGATTGTATATTTTGTGCCATTTTTCCACTGTCAATAATTATTTGCAAGAGGGGTAATTTTAATGACTTTTTGGACTATTTCCAGTAAAATTTGGAGTTGTTCTGATTGTATATTTTTTGCCATTTTCACAGTCATTAATTATTTGCAAGAGGGGTAATTTTAGTGACTTTGTGGACTATTTCCAGTAAAAGTTGGACTTGTTCCGATTGCATATTTTGTGCCATTTTTCCACTGTCATTAACTACTTGTAAGTGTGGCAATTTGAGTTACTTTGTGGACTATTTCCAGTAAAAAGTTGGACTTGTTCTGATTGTATATTTTGTGCCATTTTTCCACTGTCATTGATTGCTTGCAAGAGTGGAAATTTTAATGACTTTGTGGACTATTTCCAGTAAAAGTTGGACTTGTTCTGATTGTATATTTTGTGCCATTTTTCCATTGTCATTAACTACTTCTAAGTGTGGCAATTTAAGTGACTTTGTGGACTATTTCCAGTAAAATCTGGAGTTGTTCTGATTGTATATTTTGTGCCATTTTTCCACTGTCATTAATCACTTGCAAGAGTGGAAATTTTAGTGACATTGTGGACTATTTCCAGTAAAGGTTGGACTTGTTCTGATTGTATATTTTGTGCCATTTTTCCGTTGTCATTAACTACTTCTAAGTGTGGCAATTTGAGTGACTTTGTGGACTATTTCCAGTAAAATCTGGAGTTGTTCTGATTGTATATTTTGTGCCATTTTTCCACTGTCATTAATTACTTGCAAGAGTGGCAATTTTAGTGACTTTGTGGACTATTTCCAGTAAAATTTGGAGTTGTTCTGATTGTATATTTTTTGCCATTTTTACACTGTCATTAATTATTTGCAATAGTGGAAATTTTAGTGGCTTTGTGGACTATTTCCAGTAAAAGTTGGACTTGTTCTGATTGGATATTTTGTGCCATTTTTCCACTGTCATTAATTACTTGCAAGAGTGGAAATTTTAGTGACTTTGTGGACTATTTCCAGTAAAAGTTGGACTTGTTCCGATTGCATATTTTGTGCCATTTTTCCACTGTCATTAATTACTTCTAAGTGTGGCAATTTTAGTGACTTTGTGGACTATTTCCAGTAAAATCCGGAGTTGTTCTGATTGTATACTTTGTGCCATTTTTCCACTGTCATTAATTGCTTGCAAGAGGGGTAATTTTAATGACTTTTTGGACTATTTCCAGTAAAATTTGGAGTTGTTCTGATTGTATATTTAGTGCCATTTTTCCACTGTCAATAATTATTTGCAAGAGGGGTAATTTTAATGACTTTTTGGACTATTTCCAGTAAAATTTGGAGTTGTTCTGATTGTATATTTAGTGCCATTTTTCCACTGTCATTAATTGCTTGCAAGAGGGGCAATTTTAGTGACTGTGGACTATTTCCAGTAAAAGTTGGACTTGTTCTGATTGTATATTTTGTGCCATTTTTCCACTGTCATTAACTACTTCTAAGTGTGGCAATTTGAGTGACTTTGTGGACTATTTCCAGTAAAATCTGGAGTTGTTCTGATTGTATATTTTGTGCCATTTTTCCACTGTCGTTAATTACTTGCAAGAGTGGCAATTTTAGTGACTTTGTGGACTATTTCCAGTAAAATTTGGAGTTGTTCTGATTGTATATTTTTTGCCATTTTTACACTGTCATTAATTATTTGCAAGAGGGGTAATTTTAGTGACTTTGTGGACTATTTCCAGTAAAGGTTGGACTTGTTCTGATTGTATATTTTGTACCATTTTTCCACTGTCATTAATTACTTGCAAGAGTGGAAATTTTAGTGACTTTGTGGACTATTTCCAGTAAAAGTTGGACTTGTTCTGATTGTATATTTTGTGCCATTTTTCCACTGTCATTAACTACTTCTAAGTGTGGCAATTTGAGTGACTTTGTGGACTATTTCCAGTAAATGTTGGACTTGTTCTGATTCTATATTTTGTGCCATTTTTCCACTGTCATTAATTACTTCTAAGTGTGGCAATTTTAGTGATTTTGTGGACTATTTCCAGTAAAATCTGGAGTTGTTCTGATTGTATATTTTGTGACATTTTTCCACTGTCATTAATTGCTTGCAAGAGTGGCAATTTGAGTGACTTTGTGGACTATTTCCAGTAAAAAGTTGGACTTGTTCTGATTGTATATTTTGTGCCATTTTTCCACTGTCATTGATTGCTTGCAAGAGTGGAAATTTTAATGACTTTGTGGACTATTTTCAGTAAAAGTTGGACTTGTTCTGATTGTATATTTTGTGCCATTTTTCCATCGTCATTAACTACTTGTAAGTGTGGCAATTTGAGTTACTTTGTGGACTATTTCCAGTAAAAAGTTGGACTTGTTCTGATTGTATATTTTGTGCCATTTTTCCACTGTCATTAATTACTTGCAAGAGTGGCAATTTTAGTGACTTTGTGGACTATTTCCAGTAAAATTTGGAGTTGTTCTGATTGTATATTTTGTGCCATTTTTCCACTGTCATTAACTACTTCTAAGTGTGGCAATTTGAGTGACTTTGTGGACTATTTCCAGTAAAATCTGGAGTTGTTCTGATTGTATATTTTTTGCCATTTTTACACTGTCATTAATTATTTGCAAGAGGGGTAATTTTAGTGGCTTTGTGGACTATTTCCAGTAAGAGTTGGACTTGTTCTGATTGTATATGTTGTGCCATTTTCCCACTGTCATTAACTACTTCTAAGTGTGGCAATTTGAGTGACTTTGTGGACTATTTCCAGTAAAATCTGGAGTTGTTCTGATTGTATATTCTGTTCCATTTTTCCACTGTCATTAATTGCTTGCAAGAGTGGCAATTTTACTGACTTTGTGGACTATTTCCTGTTAAAGTTGGACTTGTTCTGATTGTATATTTTGTGCCATTTTTCCACTGTCAATAATTATTTGCAAGAGGGGTAATTTTAATGACTTTTTGGACTATTTCCAGTAAAATTTGGAGTTGTTCTGATTGTATATTCTGTTCCATTTTTCCACTGTCATTAATTGCTTGCAAGAGTGGCAATTTTAGTGACTTTGTGGACTATTTCCAGTAAAAGTTGGACTTGTTCCGATTGCATATTTTGTGCCATTTTTCCACTGTCATTAATTACTTCTAAGTGTGGCAATTTGAGTGACTTTGTGGACTATTTCCAGTAAAAGTTGGACTTGTTCTGATTCCATATTTTGTACCATTTTTCCACCGTCATTAATTACTTGCAAGAGGGGCAATTTTAGTGACTTTGTGGACTATTTCCTGTCGAATATGGAGTCGTTTTGACTGACAGCGGCAACCTGGCGCCAAAGTATTTTCGCTAAAGTAACGCATGAATTTAAAGACACGTCTTCATCCATTTGCGAGCGTGCTGCGGGTTTCACTTTTGGATGATTTTTGAGTCTTTTGTATTTTATTTCTCTTATGAAGCGTGTAGGTTGTCACTGAGCGGTCACATTTCAGTCTTTCAATGACTTTGCCAGGTTGCCGGGCCCCGCCTAGAAGAAGAACAGTGTGCCGCACCTTGGTGTGGGTTTAGCACGCTCACGCCAGCCAAAGGTTCCGTGCTCTAGGTGTGACGTGGGCCCAGGCACGGTACCACCGGCCTAATGCCAGTATTCCCCTTTTTAACTCAATTTTCTTCACAGAATAGAGAAAAATGTAGGGCTCTTCTACGGCGCGCTGATAGCAATTATGCAAGCTATTATAGAATTTAAGCAGGCCGGCTCTTATCGGCTAATCCAGAAGTAATAGATTCTATTAAAAATGTATGAGGGGGGGGGGGGCGGGGTGTAGAGACAGCTGCACTGCTATTCCACGTCTATTTCGGTCAGTGTGTCAAAGTACCGTTAAGACGACATCCTGCACGCCGCATCACAATAAGAGGTGGTAACTTATTGACTGCAAAAAGTCAGTCTTCAAAAACAAGAACTAAACAAAATTATCTGGCTTGGCTTGTCCAGACTTTCCAAAACAATTAAAATTAGCTAACCTCATTGAACCCCAAAATACCTTCAAATAAGTATATACTGTACAGTCCTGCTCATAAGTTTACATACCCTGGCAGATTTTATGATTTCTTGGCCATTCTTCAGAGAATATATCACAAAAACCTTCCTTCCACTCTTGCTTAATGGTTGTGTGATGCTATTTATTGGCAAACATCTGTGTACTCTTGATAAATGAAAATGATAAAAGAAAGTACCCAAATGACCCTGATCAAAAGTTTACATACCCCAGTGACTTTGATCTGATGCACAAAAGTTGACACAATCAGGTTTGAATGGCTAATCCGATTCTCACCTGTGACTTGTTTGTAATTAATGTGTGTGTGTATAAAAGGTCAGTGAGTTTCTGGGCTTCTGTCAGACTATTGCATCTTTCATCTGGTGCTGCACAGAAGTTTCTGGATCCCGAGTCATGGGGAAGGCAAAATAATTGTCAAAGGATCTGCATAAAACAGGAAAAGGGTATAAAAAGGAATCGAGAATGCCAATAAGCAGTGTTCAAACGCTGATTAAGAAGTGGAACATGACGGATTCTGTTGAAACCAAACCACAGTCAGGTAGACCAGCAAAGATTTCAGCCACAACTGCCAGGACTCTCACACTATTGTGTTAGATCCACTATGGACTGGACTCTCACACTATTATGTTAGATCCACTATGGACTGGACTCTCACACTATTATGTTAGATCCACTATGGACTGGACTCTCACACTATTATGTTAGATCCACTATGGACTGGACTCTCACACTATTATGTTAGATCCACTATGGACTGGACTCTCACACTATTATGTTAGATCCACTATGGACTGGCCTCTTACAATATTATCTTAGATTCACAATGGACTGGACTCCCACAATATTATCTTAGATCCACTATGGACTGGACACTCACACTATTATGTTAGATCCACTATGGACTGGACTCTCACTATTATGTTAGATCCACTATGGACTGGACTCTCACTATTATGTTAGATCCACTATGGACTGGACTCTCACTATTATGCTGGGTCCACTATGGACTGGACTCTCACACTATTATGTTAGATCCACTATGGACTGGACTTTCACACTATTATGTTAGATCCACTATGGACTGGACTTTCACTATTATGTCAGATCAACTATAGACTGGACTCACACTATCATGTTAGCTCCACTATGAACTGGACTTTCACTATTATGTTAGATCCACTATGGACTGGACTCGATCACTATTATGTTAGATCCACTATGGACTGGACTTTCACTATTATGTCAGATCCACTATAGACTGGACTCACACTATTATGTTAGATCCACTATGGACTGGACTTCCACTATCATGTTAGATCCACTATAGACTGGACTCGATCACTATTATGTTAGATCCACTATGGACTGGACTCTCACACTATTATGTTAGATCCACTATGGACTGGACTCTCACTATTATGTTAGATCCACTATGGACTAGACTCTCACACTATTATGTTAGATCCACTATGGACTGGACTCTCACACTATTATGTTAGATCCACTATGGACTGGACTCTCACACTATTATGTTAGATCCACTATGGACGGGACTCTCACTATTATGCTGGATCCACTATGGACTGGACTCTCACACTATTATGTTAGATCCACTATGGACTGGACTCTCACACTATTATGTTAGATCCACTATGGACTGGACTCTCACACTACTATGTTAGATCCACTATGGACTAGACTCTCACACTATTATGTTAGATCCACTATGGACTGGACTCTCACACTATTATGTTAGATCCACTATGGACTGGACTCTCACTATTATGTTAGATCCACTATGGACTAGACTCTCACACTATTATGTTAGATCCACTATGGACTGGACTCTCACACTATTATGTTAGATCCACTATGGACTGGACTCTCACACTATTATGTTAGATCCACTATGGACGGGACTCTCACTATTATGCTGGATCCACTATGGACTGGACTCTCACACTATTATGTTAGATCCACTATGGACTGGACTCTCACACTATTATGTTAGATCCACTATGGACTGGACTCTCACACTACTATGTTAGATCCACTATGGACTAGACTCTCACACTATTATGTTAGATCCACTATGGACTGGACTCTCACACTATTATGTTAGATCCACTATGGACTGGACTCTCACACTATTATGTTAGATCCACTATGGACTGGACTCTCACACTACTATGTTAGATCCACTATGGACTGGACTCTCACACTATTATGTTAGATCCACTATGGACTGGACTCTCACACTATTATGTTAGATCCACTATGGACTGGACTCTCACACTACTATGTTAGATCCACTATGGACTGGACTCTCACACTATTATGTTAGATCCACTATGGACTGGACTCTCACACTACTATGTTAGATCCACTATGGACTGGACTCTCACACTATTATGTTAGATCCACTATGGACTGGACTCTCACACTATTATGTTAGATCCACTATGGACTAGACTCTCACACTATTATGTTAGATCCACTATGGACTAGACTCTCACACTATTATGTTAGATCCACTATGGACTGGACTCTCACACTATTATGTTAGATCCACTATGGACTGGACTCTCACACTATTATGTTAGATCCACTATGGACTGGACTCTCACACTATTATGTTAGATCCACTATGGACTGGACTCTCACACTACTATGTTAGATCCACTATGGACTG
>NC_084627.1:3203369-3225869 GCF_033978795.1 Nerophis ophidion
TGCATTTCGGGGACCGACACAAATGTGTGTAAGATTTGAGTCAGAGTGGTGGAACAACATTGTCGACCATTAAGACAAACATCTTAGAGACTTGCTAACTAATCGTCCATTTGTCTAGTGGTTGTAAAACGTATTACATGTATGTGAGCGTGTCTTCCAAAGTAAAAAAAATGTTTGAACCACTGATTTAGGATAATTATTTTTGTTCATGCCATCTTTTACATTAAAATACGATGGAATTGCAGGGTTTTTGTCAGGCTTGCCACTGACAGTTTGTTTGTGTTTTAGTTTTTTCTCTGTGTGTGTTTAGTATTTCCTGTTTTTAGTTCCTGTCAGCGCTCTTATTTTGTCTGTTTCCTGTTTTTTTCCCCCCTGTGTGCTGTTTTCCCCTCAGCTGCAGCTGATTGGCACCTGGCCACACCTGGTGTCAATCAGCCCGCTTCTGTTTGAGTCTGTTTTTGTCCTCCGGTCAGTTGCTGGATTATTGATTTGTTGATGTCACTTCTTGTCGCTCTTGTCATGTATTATCGCTCCTGTCGTGTCTTTGCAGCGTAGCGGTAAGCTATATTCGTTTGATGTTTGTAGCTTACTGAAAGAAAGTTTGATCATATTACGCCTGTACTGGCTCACCTGCACTGGCTTCTGTGCACTTAAGATCTGACTTTAAGGTTTTACTACTTACGTATAAAATACTACACGGTCTAGCTCCATCCTATCTTGCCGATTGTATTGTACCATATGTCCCGGCAAGAAATCTGCGTTCAAAAGACTCCGGCTTATTAGTGATTCCTAGAGCCCAAAAAAAGTCTGCGGGCTATAGAGCGTTTTCCGTTCGGGCTCCAGTACTCTGGAATGTCCTCCCGGTAACAGTTCGAGATGCTACCTCAGTAGAAGCATTTAAGTCTCACCTTAAAACTCATCTGTATACTCTAGCCTTTAAATAGACCTCCTTTTTAGACCAGTTGATCTGCCGCTTCTTTTCTTTCTCCTATTTCCCCCCCTCCCTTGTGGAGGGGGTCCGGTCCGATGACCATGGATGAAGTACTGGCTGTCCAGAGTCGAGACCCAGGATGGACCGCTCGTCGGGACCCAGGATGCACCGCTCGCCTGTATCGGTTGGGGACATCTCTACGCTGCTGATCCGCCTCCGCTTGGGATGGTTTCCTGTGGACGGGACTCTCGCTGCTGTCGTGGATCCGCTTTGAACTGAACTCTCGCGGCTGTGTTGGAGCCACTATGGATTGAACTTTCACAGTATCATGTTAGACCCGCTCGACATCCATTGCTTTCGGTCCCCTAGAGGGGGGGGGGGGGGTTGCCCACATCTGAGGTCCTCCCCAAGGTTTCTCATAGTCAGCATTGTCACTGGCGTCCCACTGGATGTGAATTCTCCCTTCCCACTGGGTGTGAGTTTTCCTTGCCCTTTTGTGGGTTCTTCCGAGGATGTCGTAGTCGTAATGATTTGTGCAGTCCTTTGAGACATTTGTGATTTGGGGCTATATAAATAAACTGATTGATACTTTTTTTTTGTTCCCTGCTTCCATTTTGTTCTTTCATTTTACAAGTACCACTTCGGTTTTCTTGCTCGCTACCCGTTAGCTTCCACGGTAGGCCCCTTTTTGTTTTTGCTAGCGTCCATGCTAAGTCTCCTTTTTGTTTCTAGCTCCCATGCTAGCTCTCTTAGTTTGTTATCCGCCTCGTGCGCGCTTTGTGTTAGTACCCTTTTGTTTGTTCTTGTTCTATTATTTTAATTAAATCCTTTTGTCCTATTCGATGCCTGACAATAACTTTGACAATTTTATGTCGCACAATCTACTGCCCAGTTAAGGCAAAGCGCACGCCGCTAATTGCGGAAACCATTGTGGTGGTGAGGGCAAAAAGCAAGCAGATTGGCAGCCGCTTAAAGCCGCTTTGAGAGGCAGTTGGGCGCCCAAGAATGTCTGCCAGGTGTATTTCTGTCATCAACGTTTAGTTAACATTTAAAAGGTATTAAAAAAAAAAACCCACATTGTTCCCCTCCTGACCTCATTATCGTCCCACAAGAGCGCCATCTCCTAATCCGCGCAGGAAAGATAGGAAAAATCAAAGCCAGTGCCAAAACATCCTTATCAGAAGACGCTGGGGAGGGACAGCAGATGGACGGCAAAGCGACGGCGGGACTTTATCGCCCCAGCGAGCCTTCTCCCGGGCCTCATTGTGTCGCTTATCCCTGAAACGGATGTCACAAGAGAGGGATGAAGATTAAGCCACCCGTGCACTTTAAACTTTGCGGGCTTTTCCTCGCTTTTAAGCGCCACTGAGGGGGGGTAGGGGCTAACCTGGCAAATGGCGTGGCCTGAGAAGGCAGACATCTGCTGTCCAACCTCTGGCATCCTGCGTCTCGCAAAGATTATGTGCTGCTGTAAAGAGGGAGGCTCTAAACTGTTATTGTGCCAGGAAAAAAGCCCACTGACACTAAAAGGAAGGATTCAAACAGACTGACACTTTCAAAGTGCTTGCATTTTCTTTTTCCCAGCTCGTCAACACAACTTCTTTTTACTCCTCTTTATTTTGAGGGCGGGTGTTGTTGATAAGCAGGATTCTAGACTTTATACAGGGGGTGCCAGGCACACCCTACACCGGTGGTCAGCAACACGCGGCTCTTTAGTGGCTCCCTGGAGCAAGGATTGAAAATGGATTTGGTTTTAGTACGTTTTTGTTTGAGGACAAACATCACACAAACCTTCCCAATTGTTAGAAAGCTCACTCTTTAATAATAATAATAGATTTTATTTGTAAAAAGCACTGCGATGAGTTGGCGACTTGTACAGGGTGTACCCCGCCTTCCGCCCGATTGTAGCTGAGATAGGCACCAGCGCCCCCCGCGACCCCAAAGGGAATAAGCGGTAGGAAATGGATGGATGAATGGACTTTACATTGAACAAACTACCTCAAAGTGCTACAGTGTATTGAAAAAAATATATATATAAAAATAAGGTAATAAAAATAAATCAAATATAAAAACTACAACCTAATAGCTAGAACTAGTATGCATATATCTATAAAAAGCTTTTTTTTTTTTTTTTTTTTTTTTAAAAAAGCATCCACAGTCTGTGGTGCCCTCAGGTGGTCAGGGAGAGCGTTCCACAGACTGGAAGCGGCGGAGCAGAAAATCCGATCTCCAATAGTTTGTAACTTTGTCCTTGGAGGTTGGAGGAGGTTAGCCTGTTTGGAGCGGAGGTGTCGTGTGGAGGATTTGGGGTTGAGTATTTCTTTGAGGTAGAGAGGCACTGGTGAGTTAGTAGGGAGACTTTGTATTCAATCTTGAGTGGAACAGGAAGATAGTGAGTTGGTGTGATATGGTCATATATTCGCACTCTCATCAGGATTCTAGCCGCACTATTCTGTATGTATTGTTTAGCTTCTGAGTGTTCTTGCTGGGGATCCTGACAAGAAGTGTGTTGCAGTAGTCAAGCCTTAATATGTTTTTATATGAGTATTGGGTGAACATCGTTATGTCCTACTAATTTCGGCAGTTCTTGAACTCGCTAAAGTATGCGAAGTGTGACGCAACAGCTTGTTTACATGTAAAACCTGCCACTCCTTTGTCTCGTTTTGTCCACCAAAAGTTTTAGACTGTGCGTGAATGCACAAAAAGTGCACTGTGTTGATGTTATTGACTTGTTGGAGTGCTAATTACGCATATTTGATGTGCAAGCTAATCAATGCTAACATGCTATTTGGGCTAGTTGTATGTACATAGGGGCTTCACGGTGGTAGAGGGGTTAGTGCGTCTGCCTCACAATACGAAGGTCCTGCAGTCCTGGGTTCAAATCCAGGCTCGGGATCTTTCTGTGTGGAGTTTGCATGTTCTCCCCGTGAATGCGTGGGTTCCCTCCGGGTACTCCGGCTTCCTCCCACCTCCAAAGACATGCACCTGGGGATAGGTTGATTGGCAACACTAAATTGGCCCTAGTGTGTGAATGTGAGTGTGAATGTTGTCTGTCTATCTGTGTTGGCCCTGCGATGAGGTGGCGACCTGTCCAGGGTGTACCCCGCCTTCCGCCCGATTGTAGCTGAGATAGGCGCCAGCGCCCCCCGCGACCCCAAAAGGGAATAAGCGGTTGAAAATGGATGGATGGATGTACATATTGCATCATTATGCCTCATTTGTAGCTATATTTGAGATCACTTAATATCCTTTAGTTTTATCTTCTTGTATATAATTTAGTTTTGCATGTCTCATGAAACATTATCGGTATGTCATAATGGCTGCATTTCTGAGAGTTTTTTGTGGGCCATGTTGTTCCAGACCACAGCAAACGTTACCAAGCATCTACTTTGTTTTAACAATCAAGAATATTTCAGTTGTTTGTATCCTTCAGTGTGGGGACATTGTTGATTATCATGTCATGTTCAGATGTACATTGTGGACGCCATCTTTAATCCACAGTAAGTCTTTGCTGTCGTCCAGCAATCTGTTTTGTTTACTTTGTCGCCAGTTCAGTTGTAGTTGTGTTCTGCATACCCTTCCCTAAGCTTCAATGGCTTTTGTTAGGGGCACTCACCTTTTGTTTATTTTCGGTTTAAGCATTAGACACTTTTTTACCTGCACGCTGCCCCCCTGCTGTTTCCGACATCTACAAAGCAATTAGCTACCTGCTGCCACCTACTGATATGGAAGAGTATTACATGGTTACTCCGCCGAGCTCTACACAGCACCGACACTCAACAACAACACAACATTTGCAGATTATGATTACTGGTTTGCAAAAAATATTTTTAACCCAAATAGGTCAAATTAGATCATCTCCCACGGCACACCAGACTGTATCTTACAGCACACAGGTGGTTAAATTAACCTAACGTGCCAAAGTTCAGGCAAAGAACCAACTAAGGCTATGAGACAACTCTAGTGTCCTGCTCTATTTCACATTCTCATGCAGTCTTTGACCATAACGCCACCACCACCTTTGACTTAATTATCTTGTGTTGTCAGCTATTTAGACCAGTGTTTTTCAACCACTGTTCCGCGGCACACTTGCGTACCGTGAGTTATTGTTTGGTGTGCCGTGGGAGTTTATGTGAATTCACTTAATTGGGTTAAAAATAGTTTTTGCAAACCTGTAATTATAATCTGCAAATGTGCTGTTGTTGAGTGTCGGTGCTGTCTAGAGCGGTGTTTTTCAACCACTGTGCCGCAGCACACTAGTGTGCCGTGATGTATTGTGTAGTGTGCCGTGGGAAGTTATACAACTTCACCTAATTGGTCCAAAAAATATCAATAAGTATAATTTGCAAATACTTTGCAGTGTAGAACTCGGCTGATCCCAACATGCAGACCACAGAGTGCAGGTAAAAAAAGGTATATAGCGCTTCAGCCAAAAATCAATCAATCAATCAATCAATCAATCGTTTACTTATATAGCCCTAAATCACTAGTGTCTCAAAGGGCTGCACAAACCACCACAACATCCTCGGTAGGCCCACATAAGGGCAAGGAAAACTCACACCCAGTGGGACATTGGTGACAATAATGACCCAGTGGGACGTCGGTGACAATGATGACTATGAGAACCTTAGAGAGGAGGAAAGCAATGGATGTCGAGCGGGTCTAACATGATACTGTGAAAGTTCAATCCACAATGGATCCAACACAGTCGCGAGAGTCCAGTCCAAAGCGGATCCAACACAGCAGCGAGAGTCCCGTTCACAGCGGAGCCAGCAGGAAACCATCCCAAGCGGAGGCGGATCAGCAGCGCAGAGATGTCCCCAGCCGATACACAGGCAAACAGTACATGGCCACCGGATCGGACCGGACCCCCTCCACAAGGGAGAGTGGGACATAGGAGAAAAAGAAAAGAAACGGCAGATCAACTGGTCTAAAAAGGGAGTCTATTTAAAGGCTAGAGTATACAAATGAACAAAAGGGAAATCAAAAGGCAATGAAGCATAGGGATGGCTATGTCAAACTGGACTGGCTACAAAGTAAACAGAAGCAGAATGCTGGACGACAGCAAAAACTTGCAGAGATGGCGTCCACATTGGCAATCAACAATGTCCCCACAAAGAAGGACAGTAAAAAAACTTCATTAGCCTTGCTTGCTAACACAAAGCAGGTGCGGGAAATAGCGCTCAAAGGAAGACATGAAACTGCTACACCAAAATAACAGAGAAAAGAAAAAACTAAAGCACTACACACAGGAAAACACCACCAAACTCAAAATAAGACACCAGGAGGACCTGGCGGAGTTTCATTTTTTAACGTTTTCTGCTGGTGGTGTTATCCATCCATTTTCTACCGCTTATTCCCTTTTGGAGTCGCGGGGGGCGCTGGCGCCTATCTCAGCTACAATTGGGCGGAAGGCGGGGTACACCCTGGACAAGTTGCCACCTCATCACAGGGCCAACACAGATAGACAGACAACATTCACACTCACATTCACACACTAGGGCCAATTTAGTGTTGCCAATCAACCTATCCCCAGGTGCATGTCTTTGGAAGTGGGAGGAAGCCGGAGTACCCGGAGGGAACCCACGCATTCACGGGGAGAACATGCAAACTCCACACAGGAAGATCCCGAGCCTGGATTTGAACCCAGGACTGCAGGAACTTCGTATTGTGAGGCAGACGCACTAACCCCTCTGCCACCGTGAAGCCCTGCTGGTGGTGTGCCTCTGTATTTTTAAATGAAAAAAAATGTGCCTTGCCTCAAAAAAGGTTAAAAAATACTGGTCTAGAGCTCGGCAGAGTAACCATGTAATACTCTTCCACATCAGTAGGATAATTTATTTGTAGATGTCGGGAACAATGACGATGGTTTGCAGGTAAAATCATATCTAATGCTTAAACCAAAAATAAACAAAAGGCGAGAGCCGCTAAGAAAAGGCATTGAAGCTTAGGGAAGGCTATGCTGAACGAAACTAAAACTGAACTGGCTACAAAGTAAAGAAAAACAGAATGCTGGACGACAGCAAAGACTTACAGCGTGTGGAGCAGCAGACGGCGTCCACAAAGTACATCCGTACATGACATGACAATCGACAACAAAATAGGAGTACACACAGGAAAACACCAAACAACTCCAAATAAGTCATGATGTGATGTGACAGGTGGTAACAATACACCTACATTGAGACAAAAGCTATAGTGATGCATGCTTGCTTATGCTTTAAAGTCATATCCAACCATTGTGAGAATGATTTTTTTTACCGTCAATATCGGCTGCTGATTTACATTTTATAATCTTTTCTCCTGGTCACTTTTGGGAGAATAAACAAACAGCGATGACAACACCTGGTATTTTGGTCGAGGTTATGTCAGATTTCACCTTATTCATGTCTTACAGTTTTCACCATTTTTTCCCGCCCCAAACAGGCCCGCCCAGGCTGTGTGCCGCCCTAGAGCACCATCATGCTGGCCTGCATTCAAAGACGGCAGAACCTCTCCTCGTCCTCGCAGCATCTGACCTGCATGCCTAAAAGCCTGGATGTCCTGACGCCGCCATTGCTGCTGCCGGTTCCACCGCCACAGCAGCAGCAGTCATGCAGACATAAAGGTGAGCTCATGGTACAAACCCCGTTTCCATATGAGTTGGGAAATTGTGTTAGATGTAAATATAAACGGAATACAAGGATTTGCAAATCATTTTCAACCCATATTCAATTGAATGCACTACAAAGACAACATATTTGATGTTCAAACTCATAAACTTGATTTTTTCTTGCAAATAATAACTAACTTAGAATTTCATTGCAGCAACACGTGCCAAAGTAGTTGGGAAAGGGCATGTTCACCACTGTGTTACATCACCTTTTCTTTTAACAACACTCAATAAACGTTTGGGAACTGAGGAAACTAATTGTTGAAGTTTTGAAAGTGGAATTCTTTCCCATTCTTGTTTTATGTAGAGCTTCAGTCCTTCAACAGTCCGGGGTCTCTGCTATCGTATTTTACGCTTCATAATGCGCCACACATTTTCCATGGGAGACAGGTCTGGACTGCAGGCGGGCAAGGAAAGTACCCGCTCTCTTTTTTTTCTCAAAGCCACGCTATTGTAACACGGGCTGAATGTGGCTTGGCATTGTCTTGCTGAAATAAGCAGGGGCGTCCATGAAAAAGACGGCGCTTAGATGGCAGCATATGTTGTTCCAAAACCTGTATGTACCTTTCAGCATTAACGGTACCTTCACAGATGTGTAAGTTACCCATGCCTTGGGCACTAATGCACCCCCATACCATCACAGATGCTGGCTTTTCAACGTTGCGTCGATAACAGTCTGGATGGTTCGCTTCCCCTTTGGTCCGGATGACACGATGTCGAATATTTCCAAAAACAATTTGAAATGTGGACTCGTCAGACCACAGAACACTTTTCATCAGTCCATCTTAGATGATCTCAGGCCCAGAGAAGCCGATGGTGTTTCTGGATGTTGTTGATAAATGGCTTTTGCTTTGCATAGTAGAGCTTTAACTTGCACTTACAGATGTAGCGACCAACTGTAGATAGTGACAGTGGTATTCTGAAGTGTTCCTGAGTCCATGTGGTGATATCCTTTAGAGATTGATGTCGGTTTTGATGTGGAATATTTCCAGTAAAAGTTGGACTTGTCCTGAATGTACATTTTGTGCCATTTTTCCACTGTCATTAATTGTTTGCAAGAGAGGACATTTTCGTGACTTTGTGGACTATTTCCAGTTAAAGTTGGACTTGTTCTGATTGTATTTTTTGTGCTATTTTTACACTGTCATTAATTGATTGCAAGAGGGGCAATTTGAGTGACTTTGTGGACTATTTCCAGTAAAATTTGGAGTTGTTCTGATTGTATATTTTGCGCCATTTTTCCACTGCCATTAATTACTTCTAAGTGTGGCAATTTTAGTGACTTTGTGGTGTGGACTATTTCCAGTAAAATTTGGAGTTGTTCTGATTGTATATTTTGTGCCATTTTCCCACTGTCATTAATTGCTTGCAAGAGGGGCAATTTTATTGACTTTTTGGACTATTTCCAGTAAAAGTTGGACTTGTTCCAAATGAACATTTTGTGCCATTTTTCCACTGTCATTAATTGCCTGCAAGAGTGGAAATTTTAGTGACTTTGTGGACTATTTCCAGTAAAAGTTGGACTTGTTCTGATTGTAAATTTTGTGCCATTTTTCCACTGTCATTAATTGCTTGCAAGAGTGGAAATTTTAGTGACTTTGTGGACAATTTCCAGTAAAAGTTGAACTTGTTCTGATTTTATATTTTGTGCCATTTTTCCACTGTCATTAATTGCTTGCAAGAGGAGTAATTTTAATGACTTTTTGGACTATTTCCAGTAAAAGTTGGACTTGTTCCAAATGAACATTTTGTGCCATTTTTCCACTGTCATTAATTGCTTGCAAGAGTGGAAATTCTAGTGACTTTGTGGACTATTTCCAGTAAAAGTTGGACTTGTTCTGATTGTAAATTTTGTGCCATTTTTCCACTACCATTAATTGCTTGCAAGAGTGGAAATTTTAGTGACTTTGTGGACTATTTCCAGTAAAAGTTGAACTTGTTCTGATTGTATATTTTGTGCCATTTTTCCACTGTCATTAATTATTTGCAAGAGGGATAATTTTAATGACTTTTTGGACTATTTCCAGTAAAATTTGGAGTTGTTCTAATTGTATATTTTGTTCCATTGTGGTTTTCTGAAATGTTCCTGAGTCCATGTGGTGATATCCTTTAGAGATTGATGTCGGTTTTTGATACAGTGCCGTCTGAGGGATCAAAGGTCACGGTCATTCAATGTTGGTTTCCGACCATGCCGCTTACGTGGAGTGATTTCTCCAGATTCTCTGAACCTTTTGATGATATTATGGACTGTAGATGTTGAAATCCCTAAATTTCTTGCAATTGCACTTTGAGAAACGTTGTTCTTAAACTGTTTGACTATTTGCTCACGCAGTTGTGGACAAAGGGGTGTACCTCACTCCATCCTTTCTTGTGAAAGACTCAGCATTTTTTGGGAAGCTGTTTTTATACCCAATCATGGCACCCACCTGTTCCCAATTAGCCTGCACACCTGTGGGATGTTCCAAATAAGTGTTTGATGAGCATTCTTAAACTTTATCAGTATTTATTGCCACCTTTCCCAACCTCTTTGTCACGTGTTGCTGGCATCAAATTCTAAAGTTAATGATTATTTGCACATAAAAAAAAATGTTTATCAGTTTGAACATCAAATATGTTGTCTTTGTAGCATATTCAACTGAATATGGGTTGAAAATGATTTTACAAATCATTGTATTCCGTTTATATTTAACACAATTTCCCAACTCATATGGAAACGGGGTTTATATAACCCATTGACATCTTAAAGAATTGAATCCATGTGATGCTTTAAAAAGGCAAATGGAAGGCACAAAAAGCCAAAAGGCTTGTTTCCATTGTGGTCCATAAATGTGTGATTAATCTGATTAAAAAAAAAATAATCATTTGACAGCGGTTTCTTGCCTTCTAATGTATTAGAACCTTTTAAATAGCCATAAAGGTTCTGAGCCGAGGCTGTAAAGAGATTTTATTCCCTGGATGAACTCTCTGCCTTTCCTGTTATGAAATATTAATTGGGAATCAGTGGAGAGCTTGTTTGCTAAACCCTGGAACAAAAGCCCCTGCTTCCCCCCCCTGAGCAGAACCGGGGGTGACTTGGTCATGCTGTTCACCCGCGGGGACTCGGACCCTCCGAGGCTGGCATTTCCAGCCCAGCAGGAGGAAACGGTGTCCCACCTGTGGGAGCCCGTTCCGTGTGGCCTCCGCTGGAAATAAGTCCAGTTAAAACGAGGACGAGCCTTTAGTCGCTGCTGCGCTTTTGAAAGCCATTTCCATTTTTAGCTGTCAATAAAAAGGACTTGAAAGCTCCCCGGCCACGCAAACCCAAGAGGACCATTTCTGTGAAACGACTGTAAGGAATTATGCGGCTGGGAGTGAATGAACGCCCCGCTCTCTTATCTCGGCTTGAAAGCCCGGCCTGAAAATGCTTCTTCTTTTTTTTTTTTTTTTTTCCCCCTCCCACTCCGCCTCCCCGATGCTGCTGGCCTTGCCGGGGCCCGGCTTAGAGGAGGGGGGGGGGTAAAGTTTGCCCAAGCTGGGCAGAGCGCCACGGAAACAAATGAGGAGTGACACAGGCGCTGAGGAGTGCCTCATGGAGCACGCAGCGCCAAGTGTTCCAGCGCCAGGTCACGCCCGGGCGACCTGTGAAAATGGGGCGGAATGAGGGTGTACTTTTATTTTGGCGTGTTTACCAAAAGGGGAAGTCATAAATAGAGAGGTTAAAGGCCTACTGAAAGCCACTACTACCCACCACGCAGTCTGATAGTTTATATATCAATGATGAAATATTAACATTGCAACACATGCAAATAAATTGCAATTTTAAATTTCCCGCTAAGTGTCCTGTTGAAAACGTCGCGGAATGTCGACGCGTGCTTGTGACTTTATTGGTTGGAGCGGACATTTTATCCCAGCACCACTCACGGCTAAAAGTCGTCTGTTTTTATCGCAGAAATACACAGTATTTTGGACATCTGTGTTGCTGAATCTTTTGCAATTTCTTCAATTAATAATGGAGACGTCAAAGAAGAATGCTGTTGGTGGATTGCAGCTGCCTTGAGCTAAACAAACACAGCCGGTGTTTCTTTGTTTGTTGTGAAGCTTTAATATGGAACGGAGCAGTCAAGCGAACATGGTTCTCTACCACATGTCGACCGGCAGGTTTCGGTGAGAAAATTGTGGTAATAAGTCAGCTCTTACCGTAAACAAGAGCGGAGCTTGTGTCGATCCTCCTGCAGCTGTCAAAGAGGCAGCTGCGACTTTCTTGGCTCCTCCATGGCTTCCATCAGAGACACTGGCGGTCACCGCAGCCCTCCGACTTTCAGGTATGACTTTAGAATCTCACTAAAACAATAGTAACAGAATAAGCAGATAAGGGATTTTCCAGAAATATCCTCATAAATGTGTCTAATAACATCTGAATCGCTCCCACTGCCATCGCTTCTTTTTTCTAGTGATTCACTTTAACTTTCCTCATCCACGAATCTTTCATCTTCGCTCAAATTAATGGGGAAATCTTCGCTTTCTCGGTCCGAATCGCTCTAGCTGCTGG
The DNA here is from genome assembly GCF_033978795.1 of Nerophis ophidion. NCBI lineage: Eukaryota > Metazoa > Chordata > Actinopteri > Syngnathiformes > Syngnathidae > Nerophis > Nerophis ophidion. Next base: position 3,215,481 of record NC_084627.1, read on the forward strand.
TGGCTATGATTGTAAACAATGTTCAGATGTGAGGAGCTCCACAACCCGTGACGTCACGCGCACATCGTCTGCTACTTCCGGTACAGGCAAGGCTTTTTTTATTAGCAACCAAAAGTTGCGAACTTTATCGTCGATGTTCTCTACTAAATCCTTTCAGCAAAAATATGGCAATATCGCGAAATGATCAAGTATGACACATAAAATGGACCTGCTATCCCCGTTTAAATAAGAACATCTCATTTCAGTAGGCCTTTAACGTAAGAGGAATTCAAGTGCAAGCGTGCTCCGCTGTCGACATACCCCAACCTTTACCTGGCAACCCTCTCTACGGGAAGTACAGACACCTCACATTTCAGGAACAATCTTCCCGGGAAGCAACACAGGGGTGCCTCAACTTGAGATTGTTTAGAGCTAAGGGCTGTCTCTCAGCTCATCGTTATGCTTGAAGCAAACAATGAAATTACAAGCATCGCCGCCATTAGGGAACCCTGTAAGATCCTAAAAACTTATTCGGGTGTTACCATTTAGTGGTCAATTGTACGGAATATGTACTGAACTGTGCAATCTACTAATAAAAGTATCAATCTTGTTTACTAGCATTAGTTTATAGCTAGAAATGGACACAACTTTGTTTTCCAACCGTGGGACAAAAGGATGTGAGTGTGGACATTTATCCATAAAAATATGAAAAAGTTGCAGAAAGGAAGGAGATGGCGTAACAAGAAATGGTCAAAACATGATTAGATTAGATAGATTAGATTAGATAGTACTTTATTTATTCCGTCAGGAGAGTTCCTTCAGGAAAATTAAAATTTTCAGCACAATCCCATTCAAGTTTAGACAAACATTACAGGGAGACAGAACAGGATCGCTGACGGGTCTGCCGGCTTCCAGCGCCCCTTACAAAAAAGATGAGATAAAGGTAAACAAAGAGCGTGTCGCTTCTAGTCTGCACCGTGCTAAAGCAGAATAAGTCTAACGTCAACTAAGAATGTTTAAAAGCCTACTGAAATGAGATGTTCTCATTTAAACGGGGATAGCAGGTCCATTCTATGTGTCATACTTGATCATTTTGCGATATTGAAAGGATTTAGTAGAGAACATCGACGATAAAGTTTGCAACTTTTAATCGCTAATAGAAAAGCCTTGCCTGTACCGGAAGTAGCAGACGATGTGCGCGTGACGTCACGGGTTGTGGAGCTCCTCACATCTGAACATTGTTTACAATCATGGCCACCAGCAGCTAGAGCGATTCGGACCGAGAAAGAGGCAATTTCCCCGTTAATTTGAGCGAGGATGAAATATTTGTGAATTAGGATATTGACAGTGAATGACTAGAAAAAAAATTCCACCTGAAAAGCTTCAAAAGTGGGTCCCCTCAGTTCCAAATGTTTACTGAGTGTTGTTAAAAGGAAAGGCCATGTAAGACAGTGGTAAGAACTTTTTTGCAATGTTTTGCTGCCATTAAATTCTAAGTTAATGATTACTTGCAAAAAACAACAACAAGTTTCTTAGTTGGAACATTAAATATCTTGACTTTGCAGTCTATTCAATTGAATATAAGTTGAAAAGGATTTGCAAATCATTGTATTCTGTTTTTATTTACAAATAACACAACATGCCAACTTCACTGGTTTGGAGTTTTGTATTATTTGCAGTCCCCGGCAGGACTTTTGGAACTCACTTTTGTGGCTATTTGGACAAAAATAGCTGTGTCAAGTAGTGTTGAGTGAACAGCTGCACACTGACTACTCTAACGTGAATTCATTTAAGTGTAGTGTTTTATCGATTAAACTTGCCTCATCTGAACATTGTTTACAATCATGGCCACCAGCAGCTAGAGCGATTCGGACCGAGAAAGCGGCAATTTCCCCGTTAATTTGAGCGAGGATGAAAGATTTGTGAATTAGGATATTGATAGTTAAGGACTAGAAAAAAAATTCCACCTGAAAAGCTTCAAAAGTGGGTCTCCTCAGTTCCCAAATGTTTACTGAGTGTTGTTAAAAGGAAAGGCCATGTTAGACAGTGGTAAAAACTTTTTTGCAATGTTTTGCTGCCATTAATGATTATTTGCAAAAAAAACAAGTTTCTTAGTTGGAACATTAAATATCTTGACTTTGCAGTCTATTCAATAGAATATAAGTTGAAAAGGATTTGCAAATCATTGTATTCTGTTTTTATTTACCAATTACACAACATGCCAACTTCACTGGTTTGGAGTTTTGTATTATTTGCAGTCCCCGGCAGGACTTTTGGAACTCACTTTTGTGGCTATTTGGACAAAAATTGCTGTGTCAAGTAGTGTTGAGTGAACAGCTGCACACTGACTACTCTAACGTGAATTAATTTAAGTGAAGTGTTTTATCGATTAAACTTGCCTCATCTGAACATTGTTTACAATCATGGCCACCAGCAGCTAGAGCGATTCGGACCGAGAAAGCGGCAATTTCCCCATTAATTTGAGCGAGGATGAAATATTTAAAGCTTCAAAAGTGGGTCTCCTCAGTTCCCAAACTTTTATTGAGTGTTGTTAAAAGGAAAGGCCATGTAAGACAGTGGTAAAAACTTTTTTGCAATGTTTTGCTGCCATTAATGATTATTTGAAAAAAAACAACAACAAGTTTCTTAGTTGGAACATTAAATATCTTGACTTTGCAGTCTATTCAATTGAATATAAGTTGAAAAGGATTTGGAAATCATTGTATTCTGTTTTTATTTACAAATAACACAACATGTCAACTTCACTGGTTTGGAGTTTTGTATTATTTGCAGTCCCCGGCAGGACTTTTGGAACTCACTTTTGTGGCTATTTGGACAAAAACAGCTGTGTCAAGTAGTGTTGAGTGAACAGCTGCACACTGACTACTCTAACGTGAATTAATTCAAGTGTAGTGTTTTATCGATTAAACTTGCCTCTTCTCCGCAAAAACTTTGTTGTAACATTTTGTCAGCTCGACAAATAAACCGGGAGCCATTAATGACATCCTAATGACCGGGCTTAATGGAAGTTGTCATGGCAACAGTACCCGTTTTCTTTTGTTTAGTTTTTTTTTAAAACAAAAGCGCCCCGCTCTTTCCGGAGTTGTCGCGTTAAATATCAGGACTCTCTGAGCCGTAATTAAGCGTGCGGCGCCGCCGCCGGCGTTATCGCGGCAAAGTGCTGGGGATAAGGATTCGGCGTGAAATGAAAAGACCTGCGCTCGCCCGCCGTGGCGTTTTGGAAATTATCGCGGAATAATGCATGAGCGTTATCTCATGTGAGAATCAAGACGACTGCCCCCCCACAGCTGGAGGTTGTGCAGCGGAGCTTGTCCAAACCCTCTCGTCCCCGGGGCTTGTTTTGCCCCATAAATCAGCGATTAAGTCCCAAGCGTTCCCAAACAATGAGGTATCTGCTCTAATCTGCGAGGAGCTAGGCCGGCGTGGGCTCCGAGTGGGACCACGGGAAAAAGATTAGCCTGTTTTTTATGAAGCGGCGGAGAGCGTGGAGTTTGCTCAAGGCCCGTTTCCATATGAGTTGGGAAATTGTGTTAGATGTAAATATAAACAGAATACAATGATTTGCAAATTCTTTTCAACCCATATTCAGTTGAATATGCTACAAAGACAAGATATTTGATGTTCAAACTGCAACTATTCATTAACTTTAGAATTTGATGCCGGCAACACGTGACAAAGAAGTTGGGAAAGGTGGCAATAAATACTGACAAACTTGAGGAATGCTCATCAAACACTTATTTGGAACATCCCGCAGGTGTGCAGGCTAATTGGGAACAGGTGGGTGCCATGATTGGGTATAAAAACAGCTTCCCAAAAAATGCTCAGTCTTTCACAAGAAAGGATGGGGCGAGGTACACCCCTTTGTCCACAACTGCGTGAGCAAATAGTCAAACAGTTTAAGAACAACGTTTCTCAAAGTGCAATTGCAAGAAATTTAGGGATTTCAACATCTACGGTCCATAATATCATCAAAAGGTTCAGAGAATCTGGAGAAATGACTCTAAAGCGGCATGGCCGGAAACCAACATTGAATGACCGTGACCTTCGATCCCACAGACGTCACTGTATCAAAAACCGACATCAATCTCTAAAGGATATCACCACATGGGCTCAGGAACACTTCAGAAAACCACTGTCAGTAAATACAGTTGGTCGCTACATCTGTAAGTGCAAATTAAAGCTCTACTGGGAAAAGCAAAAGACATTTATCAACAACATCCAGAAACGCCTGCGGCTTTTTTGGGCCCAAGATCATCTAAGATGGACTGATGCAAAGTGGAAAAGTTTTCTGTGGTCTATTTTTTGGAAATATTCGACATCGTGTCATCCGGACCAAAGGGGAAGCGAACCATCCAGACTGTTATCGACGCAAAATTCAAAAGCCAGCATCTGTGATGGTATGGGGGTGCATTAGTGCCCAAGGCATGGGTAACTTACACATCTGTGAAGGCACCATTAATACTGAAAGGTACATACAGGTTTTGGAACAACTTATGCTGCCATCTAAGCGCCGTCTTTTTCATGGACGCCCCTGCTTATTTCAGCAAGACAATGCCAAGCCACATTCAGCACGTGTTACAACAGCGTGGTTTCGTAAAAAAAAGAGTGCGGGTACTTTCCTGGCCCGCCTGCAGTCCAGACCTGTCTCTCATCGAACATGTGTGGCGCATTATGAAGCGTAAAATATGACAGCGGAGACCCCGGACTGTTGAACGACTGAAGCTCTACATAAAACAAGAATGGGAAAGAATTCCACTTTCAAAGCTTCAACAATTAGTTTCCTCAGTTCCCAAACATTTATTGAGTGTTGTTAAAAGAAAAGGTGATTTAACACAGTGGTGAACATGCCCTTTCCCAACTACTTTGGCACGTGTTGCAGCCATGAAATTTTAAGTTAATTATTATTTGCAAAAAATAAAAGTTTATGAGTTTGAACATCAAATATCTTGTCTTTGTAGTGCATTCAATTAAATATGGGTTGAAAAGGATTTGCAAATCATTGTATTCCGTTTATATTTACATCTAACACAATTTCCCAACTCATACGGAAACGGGGTTTGTAATATAATATGTGAGCTTTACATTTTCACTGCTGTGACTTCCTCCTGAGTGGTAAAACGTCAATGACGTGGAAGCCTGCACAGGTGTGTAATGGCTCACTGGGAATGTGAGTTATTATGAACACAGAATATGGGGAAGGGGACGACAGCCCACTGACTGATACAGAAAGCCCTCAAGATCGGCCTCAGCTTGCACCTTTTCACCTCACTGCCGTGCTGGCTGGATAAATACGTGCAGCATGGAGGGGGGGGCGGGGGGGTTGAAGGGCGAGCAGGCCTATTAGCTAATGAGGTTGCCATGGCAGCGATGCAGCGATGCCGCCGCAGTGGGAAGTGCAGCTGTGTTGTGTCTCGGCGGCGCTGACAGCGCTCTAATCTCTGGCCTAACAACAGCAGCAGGCTGACATTTTCACTCTCTATCTTTGAATTCTTCTTGCTAAATTAGCCGTCTTTCCCCCGTAATTGGCCGGCCTGGAAAATAGAGCACTTTTCTGCAATTATGCTTTTTAAATGCATCTTTGCACTCCCCTCATGAGAACCGCCTACACTTGTCATTTACGTTCATAAATATTCAACTTGCGAAAAAAGGACAGAAATGCTTTTGTACTTTTGCACAGAGGTCCAGAAACGTTATTAGAACCTGGTGGGTCTTTTTAGCAGCGCGTGTGCGTCTGGTGTGACGAATAAAACACTCGTCGGCTGGTTTTTAACGCGAGAAGCGAGTCTAAGAGCCAAACTTTGGCAATCTAATTAAGTTAGCAGCTCACACAGAGAAGGAACACATCGAAAAGTCAGGGGGAAAAAAACACTTTAGTCCACATATTAAGCTTTTCAATCTCAATCAATCAATGTTTACTTATATAGCCCTAAATCACGAGGGTCTCAAAGGGCTGCACAAGCCACAACGACATCCTTGGCTCAGATCCCACATCAGGGCTAGGAAAAACTCCACCCAGTGGGATGACAATGAGAAACCTTGGAGAGGACTGCAGAGATGGGTGACCCCTCCTCTAGGGGAGACCTGTGCAATGGACGTCGAGTGGATCTAACATAATAGTGGGAGAGTCCAGTCCATAGTTGATCTAACATAATAGTGTGAGAGCCCAGTCCATAGTGGATCTAACATAATAGTGTGAGAGCCCAGTCCATAGTGGATCTAACATAATAGTGTGAGAGTCCTGTCCATAGTGGATCTAACATAATAGTGTGAGAGTCCAGTCCATAGTGGATCTAACATAATAGTGAGAGTCCAGTCCATAGTGGATCTAACATAATAGTGGGAGAGTCCAGTCCATAGTGGATCTAACATAATAGTGGGAGAGTCCAGTCCATAGTGGATCTAACATAATAGCGTGAGAGTCCAGTCCATAGTGGATCTAACATAATAGTGTGAGAGTCCAGTCCATAGTGGATCTAACATAATAGTGTGAGAGTCCAGTCCATAGTCCATCTAACATAATAGTGTGAAAGTCCAGTCCATAGTGGATCGAACATAATAGTGGGAGAGTCCAGTCCATAGTGGATCTAACATAATAGTGAGAGTCCAGTCCATAGTGGATCTAACATAATAGTGTGCAAGTCCAGTCCATAGTGGATCTAACATAATAGTGAGAGTCCAGTCCATAGTGGATCTAACATAATAGTGAGAGTCCAGTCCATAGTGGATCTAACATAATAGTGGGAGAGTCCAGTCCATAGTGGATCTAACATAATAGTGAGAGTCCAGTCCATAGTGGATCTAACATAATAGTGTGAGAGTCCAGTCCAAGGTGGATCTAACATACAAACCCCGTTTCCATATGAATTGGGAAATTGTGTTAGATGTAAATATAAACGGAATACAATGATTTGCAAATCATTTTCAACCCATATTCAGTTGAATATGCAACAAAGACAACATATTTGATGTTCAAACTGATAAACATTTTTTTTTGTGGAAATAATCGTTAACTTTAGAATTTGATGCCAGCAAGATGTGACAAAGAAGTTGGGAAAGGTGGAAATAAATACTGATAAAGTTGAGGAATGCTCATCAAACACTTATTTGGAACATCCCACAGGTGTGCAGGCTAATTGGGAACAGGAGGGTGCCAGGATTGGGTATAAAAACAGCTTCCCAAAAAATGCTCAGTCTTTCACAAGAAAGGATGGGGCGAGGTACACCCCTTTGTCCACAACTGTGTGAGCAAATAGTCAAACAGTTTAAGAACAACGTTTCTCAAAGTGCAATTGCAAGAAATTTAGGGATTTCAACATCTACGGTCCATAATATCATCAAAAGGTTCAGAGAATCTGGAGAAATCACTCCACGTAAGCGGCATGGCCGGAAACCAACATTGAATGACCGTGACCTTCGATCCCTCAGACGGCAATGTATGAAAAACCGACATCAATCTCTAAAGGATATCACCACATGGGCTCAGGAACACTTCAGAAAAACACTGTCACTAAATACAGTTCGTCGCTACATCTGTAAGTGCAAGTTAAAGCTCTACTATACAAAGTGAAAGCCATTTATCAACAACATCCAGAAATGCAGCCGGCTTCTATGGGCCAGAGATCATCTAAGATGGACTGATGCAAAGTGGAAAAGTGTTCTGGGGTCTGACGAGTTCACATTTCAAATTGTTTTTGGAAATATTCGACATCGTGCCATCCGGGGGAAGCGAACCATCCAGACTGTTATCGACGCAAAGTTCAAAAGCCAGCATCTGTGATGGTATGGGGGTGCATTAGTGCCCAAGGCATGGGTAATTTACACATCTGTGAAGGCACCATTATTAACATACAGGTTTTGGAACAACATATGCTGCCATCTTTTTCATGGACGCCCCTGCTTATTTCAGCAAGACAATGCCAAGCCACATTCAGCACGTGTTACAACGGCGTGGCTTCGTAAAAAAAAAGAGTGTGGGTACTTTCCTGGCCCGCCTGCAGTCCAGACCTGTCTCCCATGGAAAATGTGTGGCGCATTATGAAGCGTAAAATACGACAGCGGAGACCCTGGACTGTTGAAGGACTGAAGCTCTACATAAAACAAGAATGGGAAGGAATTCCACTTTTAAAGCTTCAACAATTAGTTTCCTCAGTTCCCAAACGTTTATTGAGTGTTGTTAAAAGAAAAGGTGATGTAACACAGTGGTGAACATGCCCTTTCCCAACTACTTTGGCACATGTTGCAGCCATGAAATTCTAAGTTAATTATTATTTGCCAAAAAATAATAAAGTTTATGAGTTTGAACATCTTGGAGTGCATTCAACTGAATATGGGTTGAAAAGGATTTGCAAATCATTGTATTCCGTTTCTATTTACATCTAACACAATTTCCCAACTCATATGGAAACGGGGTCTGTACTCCCACTACGGTGGCGGTGGTACGCAGGAGAACGTTCTCCCGAGTGGGAGGGGAAGTGTTTTGAACCTGAGCGTGAAGCCAAATGTGCCGACTTGACTTCAGGTGTTAGGTGGGCCCAAGAAGAGCATGAGAGAGTCCTTGGTAAACAGTGTTAAGGTCTCTCCCGACATCCAGGATGTTATTGTGTCTCACAGTGCCTGCGCATAATGAGCAGTGTTATTGCTTGGTGGTTTTTTTCCCCTCCGCAGAATTCCCTTTTTAGTTAGTTAGCTTCAAGACTTCTCCTCTGCCGCCGCTCCTCCATCTTAAACACCCAATTTCTTTCTTTGGTGGGCTGGATGGCGTAGATTGGATCATTTTCAGGGTGGGTGGAAGGGACAGTCTCGCCCGGCGTGGGCCCCAAATGAAATAAACTCCCAAATCAATTTCAGACGGGGCGCGCGGCCGCTCTCTCCCCCGCAAAGCTGGAATTGCTTCTGTTATTGGAAATTAAATGAAGTGTCGTCTTTTTTTTTTTTTTTTTTTGGGTCCTTATTGCGGATTACGGCTTTCTCTTCACCGATGCAGCGCGTCAGAGTTTAATTTGAGCGCTTTGTCTTCATGAACCGCTGTGATTTACAACCCTGGTTCATTTATTGTTTTAAACGGGGGCCGGCTTTTTCAACCTTTACTGCGTGGCTTTGGCGTTAAGCAGCCATGAAATGACCAGAATAATGGTGTTTAAATCCAGCCTCACAATTCAATCCAGAGTCCAGTCCATAGTGGATCTAACATAATAGTGTGAGAGTCCAGTCCATAGTGGATCTAACATAATGGTGTGAAAGTCCAGTCCATAGTGGATCTAACATAATAGTGTGAGAGTCCAGTCCATAGTGGATCTAACATAATAGTGTGAGAGTCCAGTCCATAGTGGATCTAACATAATAGTGTGAAAGTCCAGTTCATAGTGGATCTAACATAATAGTGTGAGAGTCCAGTCCATAGTGGATCTAACATAATGGTGTGAAAGTCCAGTCCATAGTGGATCTAACATAATAGTGTGAGAGTCCAGTCCATAGTGGATCTAACATAATAGTGTGAGAGTCCAATCCATAGTGGATCTAACATAATAGTGTGAAAGTCCAGTCCATAGTGGATCTAACATAATAGTGTGAGAGTCCAGTCCATAGTGGATCTAACATAATAGTGTGAGAGTCCAATCCATAGTGGATCTAACATAATAGTGTGAAAGTCCAGTCCATAGTGGATCTAACATAATAGTGTGAAAGTCCAGTCCATAGTGGATCTAACATAATAGTGTGAGAGTCCAGTCCATAGTGGATCTAACATAATAGTGTGAAAGTCCAGTCCATAGTGGATCTAACATAATAGTGTGAGAGTCCAGTCCATAGTGGATCTAACATAATAGTGTGAGAGTCCAGTCCATAGTGGATCTAACATAATAGTGTGAGAGTCCAGTCCATAGTGGATCTAACATAATAGTGTGAAAGTCCAGTCCATAGTGGATCTAACATAATGGTGTGAGAGTCCAGTCCATAGTGGATCTAACATAATAGTGTGAGAGTCCAGTCCATAGTGGATCTAACATAATAGTGTGAGAGTCCAGTCCATAGTGGATCTAACATAATAGTGTGAGAGTCCAGTCCATAGTGGATCTAACATAATAGTGAGAGTCCAGTCCATAGTAGATCTAACATAATAGTGTGAGAGTCCATAGTGGATCTAACATAATAGAGAGAGTCCAGTCCATAGTGGATGTAACATAATAGTGAAAGTCCAGTCCATAGTGGATCTAACATAATAGTGAGAGTCCAGTCCATAGTGGGGCCAGAGGGAGACTGTCCCGAGCGGAGACAGGTCAGCAGCGCAGAGATATCCCCAACCGATGCACAGGCGAGCGGTCCACCCCGGGTCCCGAATCTGGACAACCAGCACTTCATCCATGGTCAATCAATCCGGCCCGCCGGTCATTC
>NC_084627.1:3230869-3243369 GCF_033978795.1 Nerophis ophidion
CTCCCATACCATCACAGATGCTGGCTTTTCAACTTTGCGTCGATAACAGTTTGGATGGTTCGCTTTACACAATGTCGAATATTTCCCAAAAAAATTTGAAACGTGGACTCTTCAGACCACAGAACACATTTCCACTTTGCATCAGTCCATCTTAGATGATATCAGGCCCAGAGAAGCCGGCGGCGTTTCAGGATGTTGTTGATAAATGGCTTTCGCTTTGCATAGCAGAGCATTAACTTGCACTTACAGATGTAGCGACCAACTGTATTTAGTGACAGTGGTTTTCTGAAGTGTCCCTGAGCCCATGTGGTGATATCCTTTAGAGATTGATGTCGGTTTTTTATACAGTGCCGTCTGTGGGATCGAAGGTCACGGTCATTCAATGTAGGTTTCCGGCCATGCCGCTTACGTGGAGTGATTCCTCTAGATTCTCTGAACCTTTTGATGATATTATGGACCGTAGATGTTGAAATCCCTAAATTTCTCGCAATTGCACTTTGAGAAACTTTGTTCTTAAACTGTATGACTATTAGCTCAAGCAGTTGTGGACAAAGGGGTGTACCTCGCCCCATCCTTTCTTGTGAAAGACTGAGCATTTTTTGGGAAGCTGTTTTTATACCCAATCATGGCACCCACCTGTTCCCAATTAGCCTGCACACCTGTGGGATGTTCCAAATAAGTGTTTGATGAGCATTCCTCAACGTTATCAGTATTTTTTGCCACCTTTCCCAACTTCTTTCTCACGTGTTGCTGGCATCAAATTCTAAATGTAATGATTATTTGCAACAAAAAAAAAATGTTTATTAGTTTGAACATCAAATATGTTGTCTTTGTAGCATATTCAACTGAATATGGGTTGAAAATGATTTGCAAATCATTGTATTCCGTTTATATTTACATCTAACACAATTTCCCAACTCATTTGTATTATGCTCGATTTTATACATGAATAAATTAAATCCCATGAATAATGTAAAGTGCAAAGCGATATCATTTTCATACCTTTTGTGGTGGATTTAAGAGCCCAGATGGATGCTCGCTCATTTGAATAAATCTCCATGCGTGTAAATGACATGTTAATACACGAGAATCTTCGCATTGAGGGATGAGGCAACGTTATTGTACACCTCTCTGCACGCCTTATGGCGTTCAGAAGCTCTGTGGCGACACAAACGACCGAGCTGGGAGGCAGTTAGTTCACCGCTGGGAATAAAAGAGCTACGTAGGGCTGCTCAAACTAATAATTCAGGCCTAAAAGGTCAGTGTTGTTGTCATTGAGGCAGTGTCGGGGAGTGATTTGCTGATTCGAGCCTATTGTGTACCAGATTTGGACGTACAGCCTTGTTCATCCTATTTATCTGTCAGGACAGGCCTGGGGCGCCGTGCTGATAAACCAAACCTGGAACACAGACGTGGTCTCTTCGCTCTCTCTCTCCCGCTCAGACGATTAGTTCAGGCCTGGTTTCCTCTGGGAGGGAACAGGAGCCACTCGGACCTCCGGGACGCACTTCAGATAAACTGGCCTGCGGGAGGAGGATGGATGACGTGCTTGAATTAGTGGAGGAAAATGTGCCGTGCTTCAAAACGACGACTGTGTTATCAGCATTATTTCATGGTCATCCGTTAATCCAGTGTTTTTCCAACCAATGTGCCGCGGCACACTAGTGTACCGTGAAATACAGATCATGTAGTGCAGTGGTTCTTAACCTTGTTGGAGGAACCAAACCCCAGCAGTTACATATGTGCATTCACCGAACCCTTCTTTAGTGAAAAAAAAAATAAAAAATTCAAATTCAAGACAAAGTTATATGTTTTTGGTAACACTTTAGTATGGGGGACATATTCTAAGTAACAAAGACTTAATTTAGAGTTATTTGGAAACTAAGTGAACATATTGTAAGTAACAAAGACTTAATTTAGAGTTATTTGGACACTAGGGGAACATATTCTAAGTAACAAAGACTTAATTTAGAGTTATTTGGACTCTAAGTGAACCTATTCTAAGTAACAAAGACTTAATTTGGATTTATTTGGACGCTAGGGGAACATATTCTAAGTAACAAAGACTTAATTTAGAGTTATTTGGACACTAGGGGAACATATTCTAAGTAACAAATACTTAATTTAGAGTTATTTGGACACTAAGTGAACATATTCTAAGTAGCAAAGACTTAATTTTGAGTTATTTGGAAACTAAGTGAACATATTCTAAGTAACAAAGACTTAATTTAGAGTTATTTGGACACTAGGGGAACATATTCTAAGTAACGAAGACTTAATTTGGACTTATTTGGACACTAGGGGAACACATTCTAAGTAACAAAGACTTAATTTAGAGTTATTTGGACACTAGGGGAACATATTCTAAGTAACAAAGACTTAATTTAGAGTTATTTGGAAACTAAGTGAACATATTCTAAGTAACAAAGACTTAATTTAGAGTCATTTGGACACTAGGGGAACATATTCTAAGTAACAAAGACTTAATTTAGAGATATTTAGACACTAAGTGAACATATTCTAAGTAACAAAGACTTAATTTAGAGTTATTTGGACCCTAGGGGAACATATTCTAAGTAACAAAGACTTAATTTAGAGATATTTAGACACTAAGTGAACATATTCTAAGTAACAAAGAGTTAATTTAGAGTTATTTGGAAACTAAGTGAACATATTCTAAGTAACAAAGACTTAATTTAGAGTTATTTGGACTCTAAGTGAACATATTCTAAGTAACAAAGACTTAATTTAGACTTATTTGGACACTAGGGGAACATATTCTAAGTAACAAAGACTTAATTTAGACTTATTTGGACACTAGGGGAACATATTCTAAGTAACAAAGACTTAATTTAGAGTTATTTGGAAACTAAGTGAACATATTCTAAGTAACAAAGATTTAATTTAGAGTTATTTGGAAACTAAGTGAAAATATTCTAAGTAACAAAGACTTAATTTAGAGTTATTTGGACTCTAAGTGAACATATTCTAAGTAACAAAGACTTAATTTAGACTTATTTGGACACTAGGGGAACATATTCTAAGTAACAAAGACTTAATTTAGACTTATTTGGACACTAGGGGAACATATTCTAAGTAACAATGACTTAATTTAGAGTTATTTGGAAACTAAGTGAACATATTCTAAGTAACAAAGATTTAATTTAGAGTTATTTGGAAACTAAGTGAAAATATTCTCAGTAACAAAGACTTAATTTAGAGTTATTTGGACACTAGGGGAACATATTTTAAGTAACAAAGACTTAATTTAGAGTTATTTGGACACTAACTGAACATATTCTAAGTAACAAAGAATTAATTTAGACTTATTTGGACACTAGGGGAGCATATTTTAAGCAACAAATACTTCATTTAGAGTTATTTGGACACTAGGGGAACATATTCTAAGTACCAAATACTTAATTTAGAGTTATTTGGACACTATGGGAACATATTCTAAGTAACAAAGACTTAATTTAGAGTTATTTGGACACTAGTGGAACATATTCTAAGTAACAAATACTTAATTTAGAGTTATTTGGAAACTAAGTGAACATATTTTAAGTAACAAAGACTTAATTTAGAGTAATTTGGACACTAGGGGAACATATTCTAAGTAACAAAGACTTAATTTAGAGTTATTTGGAAACTAGGTGAACACATTCTAAGTAACAAAGACTTAATTTAGAGGTATTTAGACACTAGGGGAACATATTCCAAGTAACAAAGACTTAATTTAGAGTTATTTGGAAACTAAGTGAACATATTCTAAGTAACAAAGACTTAATTTAGAGTTATTTGGAAACTAAGTGAACATATTCTAAGTAACAAAGACTTAATGTAGAGTTATTTGGACTCTAAGTGAACATATTCTAAGAAAAAAAGACTTAATTTAGAGTTATTTGGAAACTAAGTGAACATATTCTAAGTAACAAAGACTTAATTTAGAGTTATTTGGAAACTAAGTGAACACATTCTAAGTAACAAAGACTTAATTTAGAGTTATTTGGAAACTAAGTGAACACATTCTAAGTAACAAAGACTTAATTTAGAGGTATTTAGACACTAGGGGAACATATTCCAAGTAACAAAGACTTAATTTAGAGTTATTTGGAAACTAAGTGAACATATTCTAAGTAACAAAGACCTAATTTAGAGTTATTTGGAAACTAAGTGAACATATTCTAAGTAACAAAGACTTAATGTAGAGTTATTTGGACTCTAAGTGAACATATTCTAAGAAAAAAAGACTTAATTTAGAGTTATTTGGAAACTACGTGAACATATTCTAAGTAACAAAGACTTAATTTTGAGTTATTTGGAAACTAAGTGAACACATTCTAAGTAACAAAGACTCAATTTAGAGTTATTTGGAAACTAGAGGAACATATTCTAAGTAACAAAGACTTAATTTGGAGTTATTTGGACACTAGAGGAACATATTTTAAGTAACAAAGACTTAATTTGGAGTTCTTTGGACACTAGGGAAACATATTTTAAGTAACCAAGACTTAATATAGAGTTATTTGGACACTAGGGGAACATATTTTAAGTAACAAAGACTTAATATAGAGTTATTTGGACACTAGGGGAACATATTCTAAGTAACAAAGACTTAATTTAGACTTATTTGGACACTAGGTGAACATATTTTAAGTAACAAAGACTTAATTTAGAGTTATTTGGAAACTTAGTGAACATATTTTAAGTAACAAACAATTTAGAGTTATTTGGACACTAGGGGAACATATTCTAAGTAACAAACAATTTAGAGTTATTTGGACACTAGGGGAACATATTCTAAGTAACAAAGACTTCATTTAGAGTTATTTGGACACTAAGTGAACATATTCTAAGTAACAAAGACTTAATTTAGAGTTATTTGGAAACTAAGTGAACATATTCTAAGTAACAAAGACTTAATTTAGAGTTATTTGGAAACTAAGTGAACACATTCTAAGTAACAAAGACTCAATTTAGAGTTATTTGGAAACTAGAGGAACATATTCTAAGTAACAAAGACTTAATTTGGAGTTATTTGGACACTAGGGAAACATATTTTAAGTAACAAAGACTTAATATAGAGTTATTTGGACACTAGGGGAACATATTTTAAGTAACAAAGACTTAATTTAGAGTTATTTGGAAACTTAGTGAACATATTATAAGTAACAAAGACTTAATTTTGAGTTATTTGTAAACTAAGTTAACATATTCTAAGTAACAAAGACTTAATTTAGAGTTATTTGGACACTAGGAGAACGTATTCTAAGTAACAAAGACTTAATTTAGAGTTATTTGGAAACTAAGTGAACACATTCTAAGTAACAAAGACTAAATTTAGAGTTATTTGGACACTAGATGAACATATTCTAAGTAACGAAGACTTAATTTAGAGTTACTTGGACACTAGGGGAACATATTCTAAGTAACAAAGACTTAATTTAGAGTTATTTGGACACTAAGGGAACATAATCTAAGTAACAAAGACTTAATTTAGAGTTATTTGGACACTAAGGGAACATATTCTAAGTAACAAAGACTTAATTTAGAGTTACTTGGACACTAGGGGAACATATTTTAAGTAACAAAGACTTAATTTGGACTTATTTGGACCCTAGGGGAACATATTCTAAGTAACAAAGGCTTCCTTTAGAGTTATTTGGTTAGGGTTAGGGGTTTAGGGTTATAATGAGGCCATGCCGAATAAGGCATTAATAAGTACTTAATAATGACTAGTTTCGAGCCAATGTGTTACTAATTTGCATGTTAATAAGCAACTAATTAATGGTGAATATGTTCCCCATTCTAAAGTGTGACCATGTTGTTTTTTTTACTGGTGCACAAAATGAACCGTGCATGTTTCTCACCTTGTTCAAACAACGTAACCAACACAGTGGATAAACTTACAACAAATGACACACCTGCAAATCATTCAGCTGTTGCCGTATCCGTAATACGCTTATAGGGAGTAGTTTGTATTCATACGATGATATTTTGTGTTTTGACCTCCGCCGAACCCCTAGTGTTCCATCGAACCCAGGTTAAGAACAACTAATGTGATGTCATCTAATTGGGCTAAAAATATTTTTTTTGCAAACCTGTACTTATAATCCGCAAATAATGTGTTGTTGCTGAGTGTCGGTGCTGTCTAGAGCGCGGCAGAGTAACCGTGTAATACTCTTCCATATGTGTAGGTGGCATCAGGTAGCTAATTGCTTCGTAGATGTCGGGAAAATGGTTTGTTGTCGTGATAAAAAGGTATCTAATGCTTAAATGCAAAATAAACAAAAGGTGAGTGCCCCTAGGAAAAGGCATTGAAGCTTAGGGATGGCTATGCAGAACCAAACTAAAACTGAACTGGCTACAGAGTAAACAAAAACAGAATGCTGGACGACAGCAAAGACGTACAGCGAGGGGAGCAGACGGCGTCCACAAAGTTCATCCGTACATGACGTGACAATCAACAATGTCCCCACAAAGAAGGATAAAAACAACTGAAATATTCTTAATCTCTAAAACAAAGTAGATGCGGGAAATATCGCTCAAAAAGGAAGACAAGAAGCTCCTACAGGAGAATACAAAAAAATTGAGAAAAAGCCACCAAGACACTACACACAGGTAAACACACAAAAAAAAAATCAAAATAAGTCACGGCGTGATGTGGCAGGTGGTGACAGTACACCTACTTTGAGACAAGAGCTATAGTGATGCATGCTTGCTTATGGTTTGAACTTTGCAGGGGTCTCAAACTCAATTTACCTGGGGGGCCACTGGATGCAGAAACTGGGTGAGGCTGGGCCGCAAGAAAAGATTTCTTAATCAAATCTAACATGCACTTTTTAGTGAATTCACCTTCTGTGAATGGCTTTCCCGTCCTAGCAACTTACTTGACAACTCTCACGATCTTTCCGGGAAACACCAACACCCGAATATCATTCACCCGGTTTTCACCCAAACAACAATATTAAGGGCAATCATTCACTCGGTTTTCACCAAAACAATATCAAGGGCGTGCCGTGATGGCACTGCCCTTAGCGTCCTCTACTACCTGCCGTCTCATCCGTTTTTCCACTATACAAACAGTGTGCCAACACAGTCACATATCGTCTTCTGCAGAACCACAGAAGTGAAGGCAAGGCATACTTGGTCAACAAGTCTCGATTACTGTAACGTATTATTTTCGGGTCTCCCCATGTCTAGCATTAAAAGATTACAGTTGGTACAAAATGCGGCTGCTAGACTTTTGACAAGAACAAGAAAGTTTGATCACATTACACCTGTACTGGCTCACCTGCACTGGCTTCCTGTGCACTTAAGATGTGACTTTAAGGTTTTACTACTTACGTATAAAATACTACACGGTCTAGCTCCAGCCTATCTTGCCGAATGTATTGTACCATATGTCCCGGCAAGAAATCTGCGTTCAAAAGACTCCGGCTTATTAGTGATTCCTAGAGCCCAAAAAAAGTCTGCGGGCTATAGAGCGTTTTCCGTTCGGGCTCCAGTACTCTGGAATGCCCTCCCGGTAACAGTTCGAGATGCTACCTCAGTAGAAGCATTTAAGTCTCACCTTAAAACTCATCTGTATACTCTAGCCTTTAAATAGACCTCCTTTTTGGACCAGTTGATCTGCCGCTTTTTTTCTTTCTCCTATGTCCCCCCCTCCCTTGTGGAGGGGGTCCGGTTCGATGACCATGGATGAAGTACTGTCTGTCCAGAGGCGAGACCCAGGATGGACCGCTCGTCGGGACCCAGGATGGACCGCTCGCCTGTATCGGTTGGGGACATCTCTACGCTGCTGATCCGCTTGAGATGGTTTCCTGTGGACGGGACTCTCGCTGCTGTCTTGGATCCGCTTGAACTGAACTCTCGCGGCTGTGTTGGAGCCACTATGGATTGAACTTTCACAGTATCATGTTAGACCCGTTCGACATCCATTGCTTTCGGTCCCCTAGAGGGGAGGGGGGTTGCCCACATCTGAGATCCTCTCCAAGGTTTCTCATAGTCAGCATTGTCACTGGCGTCCCACTGGATGTGAATTCTCCCTGCCCACTGGGTGTGAGTTTTCCTTGCCCTTTTGTGGGTTCTTCCGAGGATGTTGTAGTCGTAATGATTTGTGCAGTCCTTTGAGACATTTGTGATTTGGGGCTATATAAATAAACATTGATTGATTTAACAGCCATACAGGTCACACTGAGGGTGGCCGTATAAACAACTTTAACACTGTTACAAATATGCGTCACACTGTGAAGCCACACCAAACAAGATTGACAAACACATTTTGGGAGAACATCCGCACCGTAACACAATATAAACACAACAGAACAAATACCCACAATCCAATGCAGCCCGAACTTTTCCGGGCTACAATAGGGGGAGGTGTTGGGGGGGCGGGGATGTATATTGTAGCCCGGAAGAGTTAGGGCTGCATGGGATTCTGTTTTTTGTCGTTGTTGTGTTTATGTTGTGTTACGGTGCGGATGTTCTCCCAAAATGCGTTTGTCATTCTTTTTTTGGTGTGGGTTAACAGTGTGGCACCTATTTGTAACAGTGTTAAAGTTGTTTATACGGCCACCTTCAGTGTGACCTGTGTGGCTGTTGACCAAGTATGTCTTGCAGTCGCTTACTGTGTCTACAGATTCCAAATACAATATATGACTTGGCTAGCTAGCATGCTGTTTGCATAGGTTGTAGAGGACGTTAAAGGCATGGTGTCCCCTTAATAATGCTGCTTGGGTGAAATTCGGGACAATGATTACCTGTAGAGGGGCACTAAAATTTGGGAGTCTCCCGGAAAAATCTAGGGTATACAAGTATGATGCTGTAAAGCGCCATTCATAAAAAACTCGCTTAAATTTTCATATTAAGGTGCGGGCCGCAGAATAACGTCTCGCGGGCCAAGTGTTTGAGACTCCTGGTTTAAAATCATATCCAACAATTGCAACGACGACTTTTTAACCGTCAACTGAATTTCGTTTTTGAATAATTTCTGCTGGTGGTGTTTCACTGCATTTTTTTCAACGCAAAAAATGTGCCTTGGCTCAAAACATGTTGAAAAACATAGCAATAATCAATGAAATACAGTAGGACATGTTTTAAATGTACTTTATCATAACATTTGAACAAAAGCCATGATTTGTTGTCTGTGGGCCTCAAACACCAAGGCGGTGCTACACTGCCCCCAAGTGGAGGATGAAGGAACTGTCGCGTCCTGAGTGACTTTAAACCGCCTTTTAACCAAAGTCTTGCTCGTTTTCCCCAATAATAAACATATTTTCAAACTGGTGATAATAAAAAGAACTTTATGTAGCGTGTAAACAGACAAGAATGAGGGCTTACCGATATTAGCATGAAAGCACGTCGTCCGGTAAGAGCCTGCCATCTTTTTATCTTTTAACCTGGAGGAGGGGAAATGTATTAAAGTTCACTCCAACTTTAGTGTAATGAGCATACAAATAGTTTTTAAATGTATCAACAACCGCCAATATTGCTCCATGTTGTCTTTTTTACGATAATTGTATTAATTCACTTGCCTAACAAACGCGTTTCCGGTTTCTATTCTTCTGCCCGCCGACTGGCCAATAAGGGAAAGAAAGCACGTCACGTGGTTTTTCGCGATGCGTTTGAGGGTGTTTTTTTTCACACAAATCACATGTAAATATTGCGAATTACATTAAATATACATAACATTAATATTAGCAAGCTACACAAAAAAAAAATGTATGTAACATTTTAAAGAACTTCTGTTCACATTTACTCATATTTTGTACTGTAATGTGTCATCTATTAGTTACAGCAGGGGTGTCCAAACTTTTTCCACTTAGGGCCGCAGACTGAAAAATCAAAGCAAGCGGGGGCCATTTAGACATTTTTTATTTTATTTTAAAAACCAATACAATATATGTATAACCAATATACATTCAGGCCTCCACTCAGGCTTGATCCCGGGGACCCCAAAGGGTTTTGGTAAAAAAAATATTAAAAATGTGTCATTATTCAGTGTCATTTTGTTTTATTATTATTCAAGTTTGAAATCTCCAGATCAACATTATAATGATTTTAAAGATTTAAGTTGTATGCTCTTTTTGTCAAAGAAAACCCTGTTTTTTGATGGAAAAAATACAAAACACAAAATATGCAATATTATCACCCAATATTTTTTAAGTGCAATATTTGAGATTATATAATAATTGGAGCCTTAAAAGTCAATAACTAATAACACCATTGATTTTAATTCATTATTATTTTTTTAGCAATGACACTTAAAAACAAATCAACTAAAATTATTGGGGATCCAAAAGGGTCCTACTCATTAAAGTGTTAAAAAAAAAGTTATACATTTATTTTTACTGTTTACTTTTAACACAATAATCTCAAGATCTACTTCAGATCTAGCAGTCACTTATAAGTTTTATTGTTGTTTATGTTTTTGTTTGTTCATTTTAGGCCCTTCTTTAAAAAAAAAAAACAGCTCAGTTTTTTTATAAGGCAAACAGAAAATATGCTACATTTTCCCCCCAAAATATCTCAAAGTGGAAAATTTAACGTTACGTAATTGGAGCCTTGAATATGTCAATAATTCATAAAGACATTGATTTTGATTCATTATTATTTTTTAAAGAAAGAAACAGCCTACATGGCAGCTTTGTGTTATTAGAGTAAACATTGCAACATTTTCTTGTTACATTTCACCCGTTTGCTCCTTTATATCACTTTTTACGTTTTAAGAATTTCTCAATCGTATTTTTAAAATGTGCCGTGGGCCCGTTAAAAAATTACCTGCGGGCCGCACTTTGGACACCCCTGAGTTACAGGACCATACCGGAACCATTGTAAGGGGAACTTAAGGGCGGGGGACACAGGATATGAGGACATGTGTTGTGGGTTAGACACCGGGAAGTGACAGATGGAAGAACGGGAATAGCTTAAAGCAGGGGTGCCCACACTTTTTCTGCAGGCGAGCTACTTTTCAATTGACCAACTCGAGGGGATCTACCTCATATATATATAACATTTATATTTATTTATCTATGAAAGAGACATTTTTGTAAACAAGTTAAATGTGTTTAATGATAATACAAGCATGTGTAACACATATAGATGTCTTTCTTTCACAAAGACAATAATATAAATTGGTGTATTACCTGATTCTGATGACTTGCATTGATTGGAATCAGACAGTAATGATGATAACGCCCACATTTTCAAATGGAGGAGAAAAAAAGTTGTCCTTTCTGTACAATACCACATGAAAGTGGTTGGTTTTTGGCATCTAATTCATCCAGCTTCCATACACTTTACAAGAAAAACATTGCCGGCAAATTCCGTAGCTTGCTTGATTGACATTCACGGCACCCGAGGGTCTTGTGAGATGACGCTGGCTGCTGCCAGTTCATTATTATGAAAAAATGACAGAGAGGAAGGCGAGAAACACTTTTTATTTCAACAGACTTTCGCGCCGTCCCTTCCGTCAAAACTCTAAAGGCCGACTGCACGTTTCCTATCTTCACAATAAAAGCCCTGCTTCATGCTGCCTGCGCTAACAAAATAAGAGTCTCGGAAAGCTGGCGTGCACAAGTGATGTGCACGCCAGCTTTCTGAGGGATCGCTTGTGCACGCCAGTTTTCCGAGACTCTGTATTTAGTTAGCGCAGGCAGCATGAAGCAGGGCTTTTATTGTGAAGATAGGAAATGTGCAGTCGGCCTTTAGAGTTTTGACGGAAGGTACGGGGCGAGAGTCTGTTGAAATAAAAAGTGTTTCTCGCCTTCCTCTCGGTCATATTTTCATAATAATGATCTTGCAGCAGCCAGCGTCATCTCACAAGACCCTCCGGTACCGTGAATGTCATTTAAGTGACGTCTTGGTGAAGATTGATGATCACTAAATTTTAGGTCTATTTTTTTTTTTTAAAAGCCTGGCTGGAGATCGACTGACACACCCCCCGCGGTCGACTGGTAGCTCGCGATCGACGTAATGGGCACCCCTGGCTTAAAGGTAAAAGAATAAAGTGTAACCTAATTTTATGGGCTTTCCTCTTTGTGGTGTTGAGTTCCGGTTCTACAGTATATGCCTTAAGCTCTTATTTTGAAGGCGCTAAGAGCGGAAGTGATGACACGTTGTAATGGAATGGAGGTTTTTTTTAAAGAAAATAAAGTGGTTCTCGTGTAAAACTGGAGCTTCTGTGTTTTTTATTTTGTAGTTGTATACAATATAGGGCAGTGGTCCACAACCTTTTTGTATCCGCGGCCCGGTCAACGCTTAATAATTTGTCCCGCGGCCCGGGGGGGTGTCCTTTTTTTTTTTTCTTCTTTGTCATGGAAAAGGGACGTTTTTGTCATGAAAAAGGGATTTTTTTTTGTGGTTGGTGCACTATTTGTAAGTGTATATTGTGTTTTTTATGTTGATTTAATAAAAAATAAAATACAAAGTATTTTTTTTTTTTGTTTTTATAAAAAATTCTTCTGCGGACCACTGGTATAGGCCATATATATAAACCC